>NC_045170.1:26642187-26942187 GCF_900700415.2 Clupea harengus | reverse complement strand
TATCATGCTGTTTTTAAAAAAGGTCAGTTTAAATGAAAAATGCTATGGGCTAAATGCTAAAAATGTCTTTCTTTTGCACTATTGTAACTATATAACTAGATATAAACACTACAATACTGCCTTTGGCTGATAAAAACATTATCTACATTTCGGTGTTTCCCCTGTATCTCAGTAGGTCTACGTCCTTCTACCAGTCAAAAGAGCACTTTGGCCCGTAACACTTCAAATGTTATTATACACTTGGTTGTTAGGAACACTGGCCTAAAACTAATGCACCAGTAATGCTATAAATCATAGTGTCATGAAGGTTACTGTATTCAGTATTTGGAGAGCTGTTGATTCTGTGTGTTCATTTTGGAGGCTGCAGTTTGAAGCGCTGTTAAATTATATGGGAATGTAGGCCTACTTACACTTGTTTCAATTTTGACCACAGACCACAGGCTCAAAAACAGGAACACCTTTGTGTTTAATTCAAAACAGTTTACCAACACCACAAACTACATCCTCCAAAATGTATCTGTACTGGTTCTTCACATCTCTTCCTCCATTCTCAAAATATACTGAAATAATTATTAATTAATGAGTACAGCATGTAAAAATACTGAACACTATACAATGTTGATACAAATTACATAACCATTTTATAAGGCCCATCAAATACAAATGACAAAATACTATTCCTTATTTCAAATACATCTTTTACATACATGTATTAGAAATACTGCCCACACCTGGTATATTCCCATATCAGCCTCTATGATAAGGGATCACCTAAATTGCTCTATTAACCAATAAACTGTCTAACCTATTAGAATTGCTTCAAAGTAACCCCTCTGATTTGTGGAAGTGTAGTGTACAGATACACTTACCTGTTATAAACCCATACTGACTGGTGAAAACACTGACAAATGACCTCTTAGCAGTTTTCACTGCCTTAATACTGTACTCAATCGTGCATATATGCATATCCCATCAATTGTTTGGGTGTCTGAATTGGCTGATATGAACCTGATCTGAGCAAGTGTAAATCAGTTGCTAAATGTATCTGTCTCAGTCCCAGAGATGTCTTCTGCTTATACACAGGTGCTAAATGTATCTGTCTCAGTCCGAGAGATGTGTTCTGCTTATACACAGGTGCTAGAACCCTTCATCGCCGCTTAGGGCCAGATTTATTTTCAGTATCGGTGAGATAGTAATCACTAGGGGATATACATTTTGTCCCCACCGGAGATAAAAATAGTTCAGCAGAGGAAGGGATATATATAGAGCTGAGGGGGGAAATAACCCCACCCCCCCACACACACACACACAGTAAATCAGTTAAAAATGAGTTTGCTCTGACATGCACTGTCAACTGTGGGACCTTATATAGGCAGGTGTTGAACTCAATCTATTGCAGTAGAATCCTGTCACGTAATAAAACGTGGAGAAGGTGAAAGGGGTGTGCAGACTTTCCGGCTTCACTGTACATTGAGAAAGCTAGATTGAAAGAGAGTATTTAGTGAAAGAGAGACTGTATAGAGTGTGGAGGGAAAGAAAATGCGAGATTGGAAGGTGATAACGACAAAGACGGAGGGAGGGAGTTTTGGGCCGTGGCAGTAAAAAGGCCCAGGTGTCAAGAACACAAAAATATTTTCACCTTAGGCAGCACCGCACACTCGCTCTCTCTTACACACATACACACTCCCCTTTCATTCATTTGTTAGGTCCATCTAGTTAGATTACATACCGTGTGTTTTCATTTGGATCATTTTGTCAATAAATGCTTTTGATTATACGTATATATTGGTTGCACAAGAGGGAGTGCTGCCAACCTCTACTATTCAGAACAGATCTTCAACCTTTCATAGCTATTGATTGGTCATTTTGTGTACTGATGACTTTAATTGTTAATCAGAGTTCCAAATTGATAGTTTAGTATATTTTATGAGACTGATGAATGAGACTGATTTGTGACTGAGCTTTCATTTTGACCACTATGGGAATGCGTTCTATTTAACGGAATTGCTGTTGTGTTGAATAGTTTATGCCTATCCAGTCGGGTGAAATGAACATTGGATTTGTGCCGTTGTCCAGACAGCCGGCTCTCATGAGGGGAGTATTACCGCTAATGCACAACTGGACCCACATTTATTTGGCGCCTGTCCACAGGTAATGTACCTACATTAATTGGAGCCATATATCTTATTATTATTATTAATATTATTATTAATATATATATATATATATATATATATATACACACACACTTACAGGAATATTGCATATTATTATTATTATTATTATTATTATTATTATTATTATTATTAATAATAATAATAATAAGATACCTGATAAAAATGCAGTGCTTTGCTATGTAAGCACTATAAGAAGCAACTGGACAACAACAATATATTGCTAGGCTTGTCAGTCGGGTTTGGGGAATGTGCTCTGTGTGTTCAGTCAGTAATCCAATCTAATATATTGGCAAAGCGTCTAACTTGTTAATAAGGATTATACAGTCACAGAAATAATATAGTTCTGCAGATACATGTTGGGCTTACCACCTTTCCTGAAGAGATAAATGGGGACCAAGTATAGCATGGAGTGCTGGATGTAGTAAATCTCCTTTTCAAAGGGCAACTGGAAAGGGAAACAAATAAACGAAAACATTTTTTACAAAATGATATACATCTTTCCAATGGTCCATTTCATTTAAAACTCCTAGTTCTAGACACTGTAAGGAAAACAACTTGCAGCATACAGAGGTTAGTCATGTCTGAAGAAGAAGTTTCAGGTTAAAAAAAATAGAGAGATGATTATCACTCCCTCTACCTACGAGGAGAGCCCATAGGAGGGGATCCATGAACAGAAGATAAGAGTAAGATGATGATTCTGATAAATCCCCTAAAGGAAAACTAGAAATGCATTTCCACAAGAAAATGCATAGTGATTGCTCTGCAGCAACACAGGATCACTAACCATAACCCAGTGTATCCAGAAAAGAATGAAAGCAATGCCATCACAATGTCATCACGAAGGATCTTAATGCCTCTACAACAGTCAAGGGTCTGGCCTTATTTGATGATTTCTGTGTGTTCTGAGCGTCAAGCTATATGTGCGGGTCGGGAATTCCACAGACAGACACTGTCCACTTCGATCTAAATTTCCCTCGGGATCAATAAAGTATCCATCTATCTATCTATCTATCTATCTTTTATAGAGACAAAAAACGACTGAGTTTTTTTTTTTATCTAACAATACAATCAGATCATGTCTCTTTCCATGGCTATGATTCAGATATCCTCAAAAGCAGTTGAGACGCCTGAGTTTAGAACTTAGTTCTTTTTAATGGGGCATCGCCCACTGGCGGCATCCCAAGCTTTCTTGAGCGGTCCATAGACACGGCTTGGTTTTCAAGTCTTCAACAATTTGAGCCAACTTCTATGGCATTGTGGGTTAAAGCATGACTTTTCTTCCCTTAGCAGCTTATAGCAAGCAGTTGGCTAATAAAGAGGATGACAATGGTATAGTAATATTGATCTGGCCATTGTAAATTTAAAGTGCCCCGAAACACTGTTTCTGCCATTGATATACTTTAAACTATTGCTAAATAATGTCTAGTTGTCACTGTTTTGATGAAACCAGGTACAGAAATGTACTCCAGTTAAGGCATAACCTTGTAACGTTAGATAGTCCATAACAAGCTAATGATAGCCTATACTAGATAGATGAGTAAAGGGCATTTAGCATAAAATTTAAGGCAATCTTTCACACAATGTCGACACACTAATCCATCCTTAAAGTGACCAGTGTGGTAGTTTTTCATCAGGTGTTATATTATTGATGCAGACGTCTCCCTTGAACTGCATGGCCTGGCTATGGCTTCTTTGGGATTTTGTCTTCTTTTCCCCGGACATGCCCACATTCAGAGATGCATTGCCCACAGGATCTATGCAAAACATGTATTTCTTGCCCCTCCAAACACCACCCCTTCTACGCCAAAATAGAGAGAGTAAGTTGACATAAAAAAACAGACTTGCAGAGTAAACAAAATACCGCACTGGAAAATGCTTTTTTTAAATCAATGGCTATTTAGTTTTGTCCAATGCCAAACGTAAAGTTTTAGCTCAATAGTTTTCAACTAACCGCCTTCATAAGGTCAAATGGCTATTTTAATATCTTTCGGTCAGATTTCTATGATAATCATAACACTTAAACAGATCTCCTTAAGGTTTTAAATGACATACACCTCAATACTGTTACAGGCAAAACATCAATTCTAGTGTTATTGCACCTTAGTGCAGTCTTTGACACTGTTAATCATAACATATTACTACACAGACCGGGGCACCGGGTTGGATTTTCTTGGATTACTTATCAAGTGGCTTTGTGAAAATGGCCCGAGCCAGCCATCTCACGATGTGGGATTTAGGCTGCTGGAATGGGGTTTCAGGTAGGAAGCAAGCACAGCACAGGAGACAGTGGCTTTCTTATAAAAATAGCTATATTTATTTACACAGGGTAATCACAACCCCAAAACATATAAACAAATTGAACAAACCACAAGAAGACTAGGCACAAATCTGTAGCTACGCAACTAGCTTTAGAGCTTGGTCTATTTGCCAGTCTCTTGCTCTCCAGCCTGTCCAGTTATCTCCCCCCCTCAACAATGAGGTGCACCTTTTAATAAGGCAGCCCATGGGGCTAAATTGGCCCAATCAGTCCCAATTGGACCCCTGCCACCGATGTGGGGGAACCCAGACCCAACCATTCTGGTGGGGTAGTCCAGCCCTTCTCCCCTCTTGGGCCACAGTGAGAAGGGGGAGGGACTTCACCTTATCACAGGCTTAGATCATACTTTCAAGACAAGAGCTTTTTTGTTGCCATTGGAAACTAAACCTCAACATCCTTGACCAGTGGTGTCCCCCAGGGATCGATCATGGGGCCTTTATTATTCAACTTTTATAAGCTCCCACTTGGGCAAATCATTAAAGACAATAAGACTTGTTATCATAGCTATGCTGATGACACCGACATTTACCTAGCCCTCTCACCTAGCAACTATAGTCCCTCCGAATGTTTTCTCAATGCATTAACCAAAGGACAAAAGTGAGGAGAGACTTGTGAAGGCAATAAATAGATCAGCTATTTACCATCTCAAAAACATGGCCAAATTTAACATAAGAGGCCTTATGTCAAAACATAGAAGTCATTCATGCCTTTATCTCTATGACTACTGGAATGGTCTTTTCACTTTTCACTTTCTAAAAAGACTATCAAACAGCTTCAGCTTATAAAAAAGCAGCTGCCAGAGAACTGACCACACAATAATGTAATAGATGTACTCCAATATGTAATAAATGTACTGTACTAAATCATAACATGACCATGATGTGTCATCAGAGATTAAGGACACATGTGACAGCTTGATTGGTAGAGGGGGCAGAACCACAGTCATACTGAGTTTCCATACAACATTTGGGAGACAAAGAGCCAAAAGCCAGGGCTGCTCTCAAGCTGCTCTTTCAAGATGCACTTTCAATCGAGTTTCAAGTTTTAAGCTCATGTTCATTTCACCTATGCACCTATTGCTGCAACTTGTACGATACTTCTTGATGTAGTAAAGGAGTATTTTTGCCATTTCTCCAGTTTTGCAATTTTCTACTCAAATTTTATAGTCAGCTTTGAGGGGTGATACAAAAAAATTAAAAATATGCAGAGATACTCCACCATCCTGTTTGAAAACCAAACATTAGAAAAACAAAATCACAAATCAAGAATTTAGCACAAACTGTAATGACTTAATAGAAGACTTATATGATAAAAAATATGAATTTCATTTTGATCCCTAAAACCAAACTTCAAAAATGTCAGTTATATTCTGAACATCTGAAACTGAACGTGTTTACGGAGAGGATTCTTATGGATCTAACTGGCTCAAGTACATGTAGAGACAGGTTTCGACTCACCAGCCTGGTGTTCACCACTGGAAAGACAAGGGCAAGCAGGGCTCCATTAAGCATGTGGACCTGTAGTCTGCAAAAAGGGTAAATTCCAGAGATCTTATTATTAAAAACGTACAAGATGTACTAAAGATTTCCAAAGAATGCATTTAAGAAAATGGGATATCCTTTGGGAATGCTAAATTGTAGGAAAAATGTGACTATACATAAGAAATAAATCAAACATTTCTAAAATCCTGTTTTTGGGGTATTGAGTATAGATTGTGGTCAGGGAAAACGTATCTAGATGCATGGGTTACGATTCAGGGACAATACTATTTAGCGTGAAACTATTTGGTGTGATTTGATTTGATGCAATGTGTCAATGCAATCTGATGCAGCTCTTAACAATTGGTTAATGTAGACATTCATTTTCCTTTATAAATTAAAATAAGCCAATTCTATAAAAGTGGCATTGCTTACCTTCAAATATTTCATAAAAGACCAGGCAATCCCAAGTATTTTTGTTACTTTACGGCGCGGGGAAAAAATGGAAGACAAACGTAGCCTATCATTTTCACATGTCATTGTGTTTATTTATTTTCCAATTGACACAGTTAGACAAAAAAAAAAAAAAACACAGTGTGAACAAACACTTTAGCATTACAAATATAAACTGAAGTCTGTATCACACAGGTGTCTCACTTCACGTTAACTAGGGCGAGAAAGATGATACAATATGAGTCCTTCAGTGCACTGCAAAGCCCCTCTAACACTGAAAACAAAATCAATAGTTATATCTAACGAGCTAAAGTCAATCACAACAGTTCCTCCGTAGCCTGTCCTGCATGTGCACACTACTCCAAAAGCAACTTTGATAAGATGAAAAGAATCTATGATCTGCTGTCCAGGGTTGGTCTGGAGGGTTGTACGTCATGCAATATCAGCCTGTGTCCCCAGTTAACAGATAAGTTAGCACACAACCTTGCTAATAACATATGTTGCAGCCTAAGAAGCAAATATTAGCTGCCTTCTGTAACATTACCTGTTGTATGTGTTAGATGGTTACGGCGCATAGACTGAAAACATGACAAAACATGTTTGTGTTTAGCAGCACACTCAAGTTTAACCGGTAATGCAAAAGATTGTTGCATCTTCGACGACTGGAGATAGAGTAGTGTCAGAGAATGTCTAATAGGGGGAGAACTTCCGGGTTTGCTAGGGGGTGCTATAAAGCTTTGGACCAAAATTCTCATTTTTATAGAGTTTACATGTTTTTCCTGGGGATTTCAGTTCTGTTTTAGACATATTGCACCATACAAATAGGATTTTTAAGGCTGTTGGTTAGTTTTAAAGAGTTCGATTTAAAGAGATAGAGTAAGTGTGGAGGTGGTGACATCACTCATTGCGAGCCACTTTATGGCATGTGACCAAAGAGCTAAAGTTACAGACTCTGGTTAGAAGCAAAGTCATGCTCGTCTCAGTGTTAGTCTGAGCAAGTTCGACGTGTTTAAATGACAACATAATTGCATTTTAACTTGAAAGCTTTTTCGCAACTGATGTCTTCCCAAATCTTGAACTAGTAGAATCTACTTTAATAGTTTTTAGTAATTTTAGGCTTGGCATAATGTGTCTGGTTTGGAGTACACTGGGGAGCTAATGTTAGCATGCTGTTGTTGAGAAGACAAGACAGGCAGCTGCTGTTGGTTTGCAAGCTAACAAAACCTAGTAATACATCTCATGGGTTATTGCACTGTTGCACTTGTGTAGTTTACTTAATTTGTTATTGGATACACAGACATTGACTGGTTGGGGTGTCCATGCCATGTAATCTCCAGGGTATGGGGTAGGGGTAGGTAGCATTTAGGCTAGCTACTTTATATGTGGGCAAACTATCTATGGTTCTCACCATGCAAAACACTGTATCCAATAACTCAAACACAAATGGTATGCTTTTATTCATAACTGGCGAATAAGGCATATCATCTGTGTCGACCGATCCAGGGGTCTGTGCACCACCAATGTAGTCGCATCTAATGTTAAAACTGGTTTCCGATTCCTATCGGAGCCCACTACTATACTCCTTGTACATTAATGACTGTACTCCGACCCATCCCACCAACACCATCATCAAATTTGCTGATAACACCACTGTGATCGGACTCATCTCGGGAGACGACGAATCAGCGTACAGAGATGAAGTACAGAAACTGACACTGATCTGTCACTGAACACCACAAAAACAAAATAATTCATTCTGGACTACAGAAGGCAAAGTGCAGATCCGGCCCTACTACATCAACGGGGACTGTGTGGAGAGGGTCCACACCTTCAAGTTCCTAGGAGCCCACTTATCAGATGACCTCTCATGGTCTGCCAACACCTCAGAGACAGTCAAAAAGGCACAGCAGCGACTACACTTCCTGAGAGTACTCAGGAAAAACAACCTAGAGTGCAAACTGATGGTGGCCTTCTACCGCACCACTATCGAAAGTGTACTAACCTACTGCATCTCGGTGTGGTACTCCGGTTGCACTGCGGCAGACAAGCGAGCCCTCCAAAGGGTCACCAACTCAGCCCAAACAAATCATTGCCCGCTCCTGCTACCTCGGCACAGCCAATAACATCTCTAAAGACTTCTCTCACCCAGGCCACCACTTGTTTACTCTCCTGCCCTCGGCCAATAACATCTCTAAAGACTTCTCTCACCCAGGCCACCACCTGTTTACTCTCCTGCCCTCGGCCAATAACATCTCTAAAGACTTCTCTCACCCAGGCCACCACCTGTTTACTCTCCTGCCCTCGGCCAATAACATCTCTAAAGACTTCTCTCACCCAGGCCACCACCTGTTTACTCTCCTGCCCTCTGCCAATAACATCTTGAAAGACTCCTCTCACCCAGGCCACCACTTGTTTACTCTCCTGCCCTCGGCCAATAACATCTTGAAAGACTTCTCTCACCCAGGCCACCACTTGTTTACTCTCCTGCCCGAGGGCAGATGGTACAGGTCCTCTAGAGCAAGGACCACGCGTCTAAAAGACAGTTTTTTCCCGACGCCCATCAGAACATTGGCACTCTGAGATTCTTTTGAATGAAGAGTGCATTACAAATAAAATAAATTATTATTATTATTAAAAACAGAAATGTACCAAACATAGAATTTCATTGTGCCATATTAATACACTAATCACTTTACTGACTGCAAGTCACATATCTCAGTCACCTTACACATGTATAAACTAGTGCTGTCAAACGGTTAAAATATTTAATCGCGATTAATCGCATTTATGTCATAGTTAACTCAAACTTAATCGCGATTAATCGCAAATTTGTATCTATTCTAAATGTCCCTTCATTTATTTATTTTTTCCATCATTTTATTTTTATTTTAATGCCCTTATCAACATGGAAAAGATTGGCTTGCTATATACAAATGTTTTATTTTATTAAAAACCAACATTGCCAAATGTACAAAATAAAATACAATTATAAAGTGCACATTTCAGATAAACAAGGACTCAGCCTATAGTGGCTTAATATTTTCTTTTTTTCAAGTTTGCTGGGAACATAGCAGTCAAGCCTATTATTTCAGAAACAATGAACCGTAACAGTTAGGTTACCAATAAAAGCCTACTACTTCTTTGCTTTCAGCCAGCTGCCTGTTGACATTTTCAGACAACAGTGAAGCTCGCTTCTTTTGCACAACACAACTTTTAAAAGTAAACTTTCCATTCAGAAGCTTTTTATGATTCATTTCGCCGTATCGCGCTCACCATTCACTCAAACCGTAACGTTAGCCTACAACACAGTTTGCGAGGCCAAAAAGAACGTTAATCTAAAAAATATATATATATATATATATATATATATATATATTGCGTTCATCTCGCAATCCAAAAAATGACGGCGTTAAAATGGGTTTGCGTTAACGCCGTTAATAACGCGTTTAACTGACAGCACTAGTATAAACAAAACTGTTACTGTATTTTTTGTAAAGCACCTCAGGGAAGTACTTTTACTGTATTTATTGTTCCTCAGGGAGGTACTTTAATCTATCGCACCGCACTTTGTTGAACTCTTAATATATTTATTTATATATATATATATATATGTATATCAAGACATGCCCCCAGGCCTTCAGTGCTCAGGTGGACTATCTCCCGGGCCTTTCTGTGTGGAGTTTGCATGTTCTCCCCGTGTTCACAAGAGGTTTCCTCCACTAAGAACCCCAACAGAAAAACATGCAGAAGAACAGAACACTCTCCTGTCCATCCCCGACCAAGACAGACGGATCACTTGACTTGGTCCCCGGGCGCCATAAAGGCTGCCCACTGCTCCTGGGGTTCTGGAGGAAGGACAGTCCAGGATGGGAAAAATGCAGAGGAAAAATTCACTGCAACCTCGGGATGCGTGTGTGTGTGTGTGTGTGTCCCGTGTCGCCACCCTAAAATGCACGTGTGTGTTGCTGTGTCGTTTGTGCCAATAAAACTGACTTTGACAACACAAAAATAGTACAATAGCACAAATAATGATAAAATAAAATAAATATAAATATTTCTCTACTGATCTGTGCTATAAATGTAATTTCTGTATGATTCCAATCATTTTAAGCATAACCAAGCAAAATCGCTGAATTTGCGCGTGTCCTGTTCAAACAGAGAGGAGACACGAGAGGTCTGGCCGCTGCCAGAGCTGCGCCTCATCTCAGATTGTGCAATCCCTCACAGACTGGGTTGAGCGCATGCCTTTTGCCTTCTCATTGTTTGTCACCACTGTAATATTTGAAGACACTTTTATTATATGTCCTTTCTATCCATAGAATAGGTCATGTATTTCACGTATGTGTAGAACCTATTTAGTCTGGAAAAAGCACAGAGGGGAGGCAAACAGTACCTCTGCCTCATAGAAGGGGATGTGCGAGAGCCTGGAAACTGGACTTCGAAACGTGAAGTGATAAATAATGGGAGATCAATGCCGGAGCTAAAAGGTTTGTTTCAAACGACGGGACAGAAGTGAACTCGTACTTACGATAGTGAGGCGATTGGCCGCTGTGGGAAGTCCCCAACCAATTGCACAAGGAATTTAACATATTTTGCAGTGCATAACTACATTTTTTGAAAAAGCTTCTTATATCCATAGCCTTCAAGTCTTTCCTTAGTGAATTAGCTAGCTAGCTGCCAACAATGACAAGCCCTGTAACTGGTGTGCTCGATATCTCTCTGGTGCTCACACAACATGCACATGTGCCAAGTAGTGTGAAGTAGGTCTTCTGCTTGAATGACACACACACACACACACACACACACGACATATGCGTTTTTGCTCCGGGGCTATTTGGGGAATTGGGCCATCGGCAGCAAATTGGAATGGTAAGTTGTACAACACTGAGAAAAGGTGTAAAGCAGGTATAAAGATGTTGGATTGTGATTAAATAGATAATTCATATGGTGGCATTTCTAGCTGAAAAATGTGGTGGTGGGGAGAGTCTACGATTTGATTAGGCCCGAGCCTAATAAAACAAGGCAAACATGGGATAAAACTCATTTGCATTCACACTCAGTCTTCCATAATGAGAAAGCAACAGGTGTGTGTACCTTCTCACCTAACTGTAGCCTATTTAACGGGATGCTAGGGCTCGAACCTCCAAAAGAGGTTTATAAAACACGCAAGGTCTCACACAAGTTATGACCTATACTTATCTCTAGCTTAGTGAACCATTGGCGCCTACTCCCAAGACCAAACAACCCCAATCTTATCTGCTTTCGGCCCCCTCCACCAGCACGGGCCTTGGCCAAGGCCGTTGCTGGAACAACAACTCTCCTGAAGATCGCTGCAGTGAGACTCTCTTGCATTCCCTTCCCCCTTTCCACAGACACCTGTGGATTGTTGTCTCTGTCCAGGACCTTTTCAAGGCTGTCTCCATAGCAACGACAATCTTGCGAACTGAGAATCTGTCTGATTGGGCCTAGGGGAAGGCGACAATCCAGGCCTACTCATACACGAACTTTCTACATGCATACATACACACGTACATATTACAGATATGCATTCATTCACCACCCCATGACCCCCATCCCACGCCTTCGCCTGCTTCGTACCCCCAGTGTGACAGGCGGGTCTGTGACCAGCGCCTAACATGGCTGTTGGACCAGATGGCTGCTTCTTTGCGCTGGCTTGCCTCCATCCCCCCCCTCCCTCCCCCTCCCCGTTGCAAGTCTTGAGTTTTGTCATGTTGTAAAATGTATGTGCTTATGTGCTGAGGTGTTTTTTTCCTGCTCCCACACTGTACTCCTCTAGGAGCATAGTCTGGGGGTCGCCTTTTTTTCTCTGCTCCCTTTCCTCATGTTATGCTGCAATTCTTCCCTTAACCTTGTCTTCCCGTCCTGTCTACCCCCTTGTCAGATGTATGTGTATATGTATGGAGGGGTGGATTGCCATTTTCGCTAGTTTACTATGCGAAAGGCTATGTTGCTGGTACTTGTATACTTGTGTGCTTGTGCTGTAACAATAAAAGACTACTACTACATCTATAAAGTTGGTAGTTGCTAGTAATATGATCTCATTTTAATATGATGTGAATATGAACTTGTGTTAAAAGCTGCAAAGGCACTATTTAATGTTTATATACTGTACTGTTTATAGTCTTTTTTACTGTTTACCGTTTCTTTTTTTCAAGACTAGGCCAATTTAGATTGGTTCCCATGGGCAAAAAATCATTGAACTTGGTACACACATCAACGCTTGGTATAGTTACTCAGGGACCGGGGCTTTGGCTCCATAGCGCCCCCATCCGCAGAGAGTCTTGTGGCTGGCACACAGTTACAACTAAATTTTCCAAATTTGGCAGGAATGTGGGGTTCTTATGGTCTTATATTGGGAATGTTGAACAGTGTAGCCGTGGAAAAGGTTGAACTTGTGTAACTCTGCTGGGATGAAACCAGCTCTGCATGTGATCTTGGTTACTTCTGGTGTTGCATTAAGTTGGTGATTGTCAGAGATGGAAGTAGATGAATACTGGAAGGGGCAGGGAAATTTGGGGTTAACCCAGCTCTGACAACATTTCAACCTTTCTTTACTAGCAGTATAGACACTAGCAGTTCGCTGGTTAGCTTGCTAGGTTTACTAAACCACATAATTTATGCCATCATGCCACCTGACAAAACGAAGATACACGTTTTTTCCCCCGTTGTTGGTTTGCTTACCTAAACTCGCTATTGGTTTGCTTATCTGTAAAGCACGTTAGCGAAGTTGTTAATTCACAGATGTTTTGGTCCGGCTTTAAAGTGCAGTGCAGCGAGGAGGCACCCATTCAACCTTAAAGTGCTTACCACACAAGGGCCTCTTGACCACACAAGGGCCACTCCAGAGGGAGGAGACAGACCAGTCAGGATGGAACAAGAAGATCCATATATCAGCGAGTATAAAGTTCCGATATGATGTGGTTGACCGGGCTAACGCTAAAGCGCAAGTTGCAAAAAAGAGCCGTTTTCCCCGATGTATGCGGAGCGGATGTAGAATTTGCCTTTGTTAATAGAATTCATTCTCAATGTTCAAATTATCTGTGATGAAGAAATGCTACTTCTGATTCAACTCTTGATTCATTTATCCTAAGCTGACAGGATGCGCAATAATTCGATTTTTATTGATTTATTAATTAATTCGATTTTTAAATTAATTTTAAATTTAAATGTTTTAATTTATGTGTGCAGTTATTTTTAAATATTCTTCAACTGCCCATCAAAACACTATGGAAATAAAAAAGGACTGCTAAACCCCCAGGCTGACGTGGCATAAGCCTATTTGTATTCATAAATCACATATCTAAATCTGTTGTTCTAACTAGATTTGTGTTCTATACCTTCACAACAATGTAAATGAAGAGAAAATAATAATAACACAACTTTAAACACTGCAGATTTAAAGTTAAGTATTACACTTAATGGTATTCAAAGATTTCAAAAGGTTTTTTCTATACAAAAGAACATAGGAATGACTGGATGATACTGACCTGAAAACTATCATGGCTGTTTTACAAGGTGGACAGGCTAGGAGGAAGATCTGTGGAATGAAGAGCAGAGATGAAGTTTTAAATATGTGGCAAAAGATCCAATGGGAAAGAGCAGACACTGTGCTCTTTTTAACGATAGATCAGAAGGGAAGGGAGGAGAGAGGGAGGGAGGGAGGGGAAAAACATGGCAGATGAATTCATACACGTATCAGGATAAGCATGCTAGCATACATGTGGCAAATGCACACAATACATACAAACAAAGATGGTATGTACATGATACGTACAAAATGAATAGTGGATCAAATGGGGAGAGAGCTGGTGGCAATTATTTACATTCTGGGTAAATAGGCCTGCACAGAGTATGTAGATGTTTAATGAGTGGGGTAGAATGAATGAATGACAGGGTGGTGGGGATGGGTAGGTGTAGGCAGTGAGCTAGCAAAGACACAAGGCCTAAAAAGCAGTAGCTCTTGCCTGATGCCAACATCGCACTGAGCACTCTGATCGTGGGTGATTCCCAACACTGACCACTCTGATCGTGGGTGATTCCCACTGAGCACTCTGATCGTGGGTGACTCCCACTTTGCACTCTGATCGTGGGTGATTCCCAACACCGCACTGACCACTCTGATCGTGGGTGATTCCCAACACCGCACTCTGATCGTGGGTGATTCCCAACACCACACTGAGCACTCTGATCGCGGGTGATTCCCAACACCACACTGAGCACTCTGATCGCGGGTGATTCCCAACACCACACTGAGCACTCTGATCGTGGGTGATTCCCACTGAGCACTCTGATCGTGGGTGATTCCCAACACCACACTGAGCACTCTGATCGTGGGTGATACCAGCATCTGGAACTTAGACAGCAGATCAGTGCGAATATGCTGTCTCCCCAACGCAACAGTCTCGGAATTAAACGAGCAACTTCCCAACATTCTCTCCCAACACTGGGCGGTCGATCAAATGATCCAGTACATTCACAGAAAAGAAAAAAGGACTTTACTGAACTGTTTAATACACTTGAGAAGCTGACAGAGCAAAAGTTCATCAGTGGGCCTCAGTCCAGCCTGAGGAAGTAATATGTTTCCCCGACTGCACAGCCTCAACACATGGCTGAGCAGAACCTGTAGCCCAAGAGCTCTCAATATTTCCTTTGATATATTCTGGTGGCCTGATGGTGCAGGACTAGAAGGAAAGCACTGAAAGACAACCTTCTCTTTGCCCTTCGCCACCCATTTGCCCCTTGCACTGACTCAACACTACAGTACAGGTGCAGCCACAGCCTCTTCCAACTGCCCTCAATGAGACACCTCACCACAGGTAGACACACAGAGCACAGACACGCACAGAGCAACCACTATCCCCACCACTGGAGAACATAACGCTGACCAGCAGTCACCAGGGACACTACAGTAACCTTTATCCCCACCACTGGAGAACATAACGCTGGCCAGCAGTCACCAGGGACACTACAGTAACCCATGGGTCGGCAACAGGCGGCACGCGGGCAAATTGTGGCCCGCCAGTTAATTTTTGAGCCCGTCAAATTATTCCGATCGTAGCAGTTTTTTTTTTAAAAGAGACAGTTTTTATACTACAACATTAATTCATGAAATAATACCCCGCTAATGGTTAGATTAATATTTTACTTTTATTTTGAAACCGGAAACAGGGTTTCCTGTCATTGACTTTTCTGAAGTTTTTTATCGCTACATCTCACTACTGACAGATCGCCTGAGGAGAAACAGTGTGTTTTACAGTTATGGCTAGTAATCCTAAACGCCCGCGTCTATTCTCACTGGATGAGACAGTATTTATGTGCACCAACGATGACGAGCCACCACGTTTGGATGACAGACCATGTTGATGTCAAATTTCAAAAACGTATTAGAAATAGTAATATTATCTAGCATCCTCCTGTTTGTTCTGGCAAGGCAACCCTCTCGTAACGTCTTCGTATGGCTGTCACAGAGAAGTGTCGGTTGGTTTATAACTAGCATCTCTGAATTGACATCGCTAGATCAATGAAATTTTAATGGATCGTAAACTTATGACACCTTTATTGGGGGACTTTTGTAGGACGTTCAATAAAGCTAATTTTAACGTTACCTCACTCGAAATGACAAGTCACTTTGTTACTTCAAAGCAAGCACCAGTGTCAGTCAGTGAGAGCTGTTTTTGTGCACCAATAATGACAACGTGGGTAATCGGCTGTGTTTTCTGTTTGTGGAAGTCAGAAAAAACGTCTTTTAAAATTTGTATCGTCATCTCGTTTTGTAAGACTATTTTGCCAGCTAACCTGCTAGCTAGCTACCTTGTCTGAGGTAATGTTAGTCGATAGCGAGCTATTGAGTGCACCAGCCTCATCACTCCTTAAATTGAAGACATAGCTAGATCATTGACATTGTACCCTTTGCAAACCACAACAACTTTGTTGCAGACGAGACACATGGGCTTTCCATTAGTGAAGCCGGGTAAGATAAAGGCAAAGTTTAATAGGCTCTGTTGTCGTTGTCAACTTTCCTCTTCAGACTTTTTGACAAAGACATTGGGAAAATAGCGTGCAGAGAGAAATTAGCAAACAATAAACATTGTAAAGAGGTGCATCAACCAACTATTTCGAAATAAAAGTAGTCTAAGATGGCCTCTAAGTAGTAGCCTAAGTCTAATTAGGAGGCTCAATGTTGAAAAAACTTTGTCATTGCTATTATTCACAATAGGCAAGGCTATATTGACAGGGGATAAGACAGAGTTCGTTAAAATAATTAAATTATTCAAACAGACAACCAATGGGCTCATTCACATGGTTTATTATCATTAGTTATTTGTAGTAGACCTATCCATTCTCCATGTAGGCCTAGTTGTTGCGAGTGCACCTATTGCAGCGTCTTAATATGCAGTAACCCAGACTTTGACCCGCCACCTAGTGGCGAGGAAAAATACTGGCCCGCCGCCCAAGTTACTTGCCGACCCCTGCAGTAACCCTTATCCCTCTCAATCTCAACACACATACGGAATTCCTTCAGAAAATTGAGTAACTGGTACGTGCTGGGACTAAACTCACTCTCCATCTCAGCCAGCCCAGTCCTACCCAAAAAGATTTAACCCCAAAAAAGCAGGGCAACCCTTTCCCCCATTCCCTTCCTTGTTCAGAGAGAAATGAGGCCACTTCAATCCAGTCAGCAGCAGCCTTGTCCTTCAGCTGTCCTGACAGCACAGAGCACTGAATGTTCAGCAGGCGCTAATAATAGCGGTAGCAGGGTACAAAACATTGGTTGGATTTTGTGATGTGTTCAGTGTCCCTGTCCTGTCCTGAGAACAAGCTGGGACACAATATGCCTAGAATGTTCCTTATTGGGGTGACGATTTTGTCTGAATACATCAGTTTCATATTGAAGGGTGCTCCAAATATTTTAACTTTTAACCATTTACAGACCTTCAAGATGCTCTCTGCAAATTGTATTGATGACTTTGCTAAACTACTGTCAGTTATCTCCATTGATTACAACGGTCATAACAGGGGATGTAATCATCCATATAGATAATAACATGGGCATTAATGCCAAATAACTTTTTGCAAAACTTGACATTTTGTCTTTTGCAGCATGTGAAGGAGCCTACGTCCATCTGAGGCCACACTTAGGATCTGGTTACTTCTAAAAGGCCTCAACATGTTCTTCCGTCTTCTGTTATGGTTAAAGACCTGATCCTTTCTGTGTCTTCTTTGACTTACTGATGATCACTCCGGATGTTCAAATAAGTGGTTTCCACCTGGCCATCATGCCACCTGACAAAACAAGTCAGTGGTGATTGTCAGATGGAAGTTGACAGAGGTACCTTGATACGCAAATATTGGAGGAGGCGGGGAAACTTAGCTTTGAGTCATTGAACATGTAAGTTCTCCCAGCTCTGTTCATGCATTTCACCGTTTAAGCCTGCATGCTTCTTGTGCTAACACTTTATAAACTCATTTAATTCTTGGATGTTGGGAAGCATTAGCATTTCACTGGCGAAATTGTAACTTAGGTTTCTGTTCTCACTCGGTTTACACCAATATGAAGCAATGAAATTCGAGTACAAAGACGTCATGCTACTTTCAGAAAGTTGAGGAAGAATTACACAGTATGCGGTATAGTTTGTTAAGAATTCAACAAAACAGCAAACATATCCATGAACAGCAGTAAGGTTGTGGATCAAAACACTGTGGGCTCAAATGAAGACAATCTGTAAGAATGTTTAAATCAACAACAAAAGTTAGAATATATGACCTATAAGCCTCTGTCTCCAGGTCCACCACTTTGCGCTATCCAACTTCCACAAAATCAGGCTGTACCTAACCAAGTATGCCACCCAGCTGCTGGTGCAAACCTTGGTGAGTTCCCGCCTTGACTACTGCAACGCCCTCTTAACGGGCCTGCCGGCATGCGTGGTGAAACCACTACAGATGATCCAGAGCGCAACGGCATGTCTGGTGTTCAACCAACCGAAGAGGGCACACGTCACCCCGCTACTGATTGAGCTCCATGGGCTGCCTGTAGCTGCTCACATTAAGTTCAAGTCACTTATGCTTGCTTACAGAGTGATTGCTGGTTCTGCTCCCACCTACTTAAATGCTCTTGTAAGGGCAAATGTTACCCCAAGATGCTGCGCTCGTCTAATGAGCGTCGTTTAGCACTGCCGTCTGTGCAAGTACGGCAATCTAGACTATTCTCATTCGTAGTTCCACGTTGGTGCTAGCACTACCTCTCTACCTTTAAGAAGCTCTTGAAGACCCAACTCTTTAGAGAGCACCTCCCTTCCTTACTTGCACTTCTACTAGTACTTAACTTGCACTTACAGCAGTTACAAAAAATTATTCAAAGGTGTCACACTGCCACATTCCTGTGAAGCTATAGCCAACAACCTTATTATGGTGATAAAGCATGTCAGGATGGTGATATAGCATGTCAGGACGCAAACTTATGGAAGTAGGCCTTATAAGCGAAGATATGTTAGGGAGGAAACATGCATGTCAAGTGTGGGGGTATTTCGAATTTCATAATGATAGCAGTTTAAGGGCATGCTTGATAAATTTCATAATGAAAGCAGTTCAAGGGCGTGCTTGGTAAATTTCATAATGAAAGCAGTTCAAGTGCATGCTGGGTAAAGTCCGGTAACAGCTTCTGTGGCGTAGATGTTTAGCTGGAACTCGACCTGGAGCAACCTGGAGGAGCAGAAGCTGATTCTGATCTGTGCAGCATCCTAAGAGACACAGCGGACATTCACCCAAAAATTCACAAAATAATTAAAGTTCCACTGACTACACCAGTCTCGACTGCTTCAGCGGAAAGGTCATTCAGCTGCTTGAGACGTTTAAAGACATAGACCTACCTGAGGAACAGTATGACTGAGACATCGGCTCTACTAACAGGACTGTATCATTGATAAGCTGTCCTTAAAGGAAAACTGTAAAGGGAATATTAAAGGGAAATTTTCTACACTGGACCCTATTTTCCCATCTTTGTGAGTCCCGATTTTTACTTAAGACAAAAACAATCGAAATCAGTCCTATAATTAGTTAGAATGCTAAAACCGTCAACCGCAAAATTGCTATACAATGTAATCCTATGCGGCATGCATCCACGTCAAAGTAAATTGCTCATAATTTAGTTCTCAAAAAAATGGAGGAATCCAAAGAATGATCATTTTTCATCGTTCTTTGAGTGAAGATTCCTAACAAAAGGTAAAACAAGTTTTTATTAGCTTTTTCATAACATTGGGGATGTAACTTTCATAAAGCTGAGGCTATGTGCCTGATTTCTTATTAAAGAAGTTAAAGGTTGACTAACTAAGCTTTGCTAGGCCTGGTTTTGATCTTTGTTAGGTTAAATGATGATCTTACCTGATGATTTGATCAAATAGTAAATATCAATGTATTCACTTATGGCCATTCAGTGGGATCATTTCTCCAAGAAAAGCAAGGTAAGGAGAAAGGGCACTGAGAAAGATTGACAATATTGAGTTTGTCTATATACTTTTTCCTCTGGTAGACATAGGGCGTTAAAATAATCCTTTGACATAGTGGAATTTGGTGTTTTTTGGATGCTTTTGCTAGCGTTTCAGCCCTTGGTTCCATATTGTGGCGCTGATTGTTTCCTCCTCCTGTGGGCATGGTTTTCAGAAATGATGTCACCTCTGCCTAGGGTTGGGCGGTATGATGGTATACGTGCACCAGTAGAAATGTGCCTACCGATAGAGATTTGGCAATACCATTTCAACCACGATATACTCTTATTTTGAAATCCAATCGATTTATTTGTAGATAATGACCGCCGAACTATACATCACCCCGCTTATTATATGGTTTCTTGCCAAAACGATAGAAGACATTCCTCCAAAATACCTCTTTAACGATTTTGTTGCCGTTTTGTGATTTCCGCTTAGAAAAAATTGTTCTTCAGGCAAATAGAACTTTAAAGTTTCAGGGGTTGCATAGCAACCCATTACTTGCTGACTTCAAGTTACAATGACTTTCTGTTACGTTAAATGACCGGACTACTTGCGGAATGATATGAAAGATGTGAATTAGAAGCACAATGACAGTGGTCATAACTTTTTATCAGCGGTGAATATGTCCTTGGAATATGTGCTTAAAAATTGTACTGGGTATCGTACCAAAGACTCAAGGACATGTCCTCTTTTTGAGACCTAAAAAATGGGTCCGGAAGGGATTCCAAAATCGTCCGGGATTTTTTGAGGCAATTTTCACCTCTAAAAAAGAACTATGTGAATAAACTAAGCTTTGTTTCCATAGGTAAGCTTTATTTCCATAGCTTCAATTAAGCCAGCTGACTAGCCACAACGAGGATGAACTGGCGAATGTCTTGAGTGTTGTGCGTCTATTTTGTAGAAAGATAGCTGTATCTATTGTGTAGAAAGATAGCTGTATTTTATGCGTTTGTCTCGTGTACGATCATTTTCCTCTAAATACGATCATTTTGAGCCTTTGGTACGATACCCAGTACAATTTGAGCACATGACCTGCAAGGACTTTCATGCCTTCATGTTGAATAATCCTCGACGGTTGGGAAAGATTCAATCTACCGAAAAATATGGACTGAAAAGTGTCTAGTGTAATGGCCAACTTCTTAATTTTCTTATTTTAATATGTGGCTATATAAAGAAAATGTTCTCATCATTATTGCTTTACAGTTTTTCCTCGATTGCTTACACACATTTAGCGAATCATGGGTCAACTTAATCTAATGCTCACATCTTCTTTGCACAGCAAGAGTTTTCTCTGGCGAATGGGTTAACTATTTCTCATTGCTTTCACACACATTCCTTTGAGTTTTAACACACTTTTCAAAACAGTTAACACACTTCTCGGAGAAAGCTAATTAAATAACCACGTCAACACATTGCAGACACTTAGTAGCAGCCTACTGAAACTGCTCTCTATATTCTAAATATCGTCAGCACCTGTGTGAACTCTCTGTGCACAACTAATCTAGTAGTTCTCAACCTCTAAAAGAGGTCAATAGATTGATTTTGATACCAAGCATGTATCGAGGAGGCCGCCACCAACAACCTCAGCAAGGACTAGGACGAGGACGAGGACGAGGAAGAGGCCGTTGTAGAGATAGAGGGGCCCGTCAGGGGACGTGGCATTCGTGTAAGATGCTCTAATGAAATTAGGGCGTAGTCAATCATGACCTCTCCATGAGAGAGGCTGGCCAAAGGGTTCAGCCAAACCTGAGCCGTAATACTGTGGCATCAATTGTTTGTACGTTCGGCAATGACAATGACACTTTGCTGGCCTTTACAGTCAATTTACTGTACTGTGTTTCATTGTATTTGCACTCTTAGCAACAACCATTTCTTTACTTTTGTAAAGTGTGTTGCCACAATACAATGTAGTACTATATTTTCAGTAAAGTTATTAACAACATATACGGTAGAATTCTGATTACTGCATATTTACAGTATTTACAGCCTATTGCACTATTTTTACAGAATCAACACACTGGCCCACACTTGTGGCAGGGGGAGACTGTTCACTGCAGAACAGATTTGACCTTTTTACTGTATATTGAAACCTGTCATTTTGACTTTTTACAGTATCCATGTAATGTGGAAAAATGATTGCAATAAATATTTTTGTGTCACAATCTTTGCCATTTTGTACACAGTAGAACAAATGTAAAATCAATGGTGTTGACAGGTTCTTGTTTAGAATATATTTTATAGTATTTAGCAATACAAAAACAGAACAATATTTTACTGTATACAAATTTTCAGATTTTAAATACTTTGACAGTATATTCCCTAAGTAAGAGTGCTCAGTACAAAACCCAAATTGTAGTATGTTCTCAGTGGTAAAACAGTCAATACTGTGAGGGTGTTGCACAAAAGTGATGGTTTCAGAGGTTGATATTGATAGCTGTAGTTTGAATTTTGTTATCCATTGTTAAATAAATGAGAAAACATACATTTTCAATTGAGCACAAATTGTAGGTTTTGATGCAAATGTTTGGTTTTGATGGGTGTGTGATACGTTGAGAAGGTGGTGTCATTCTGCAAACATCAAATAGTGTTTTGGGCTGTGTGTGAGCTGTTTTGAAAAAGTAAACAGTGAATGGAAAAATGTGCCAAAGCAGTCGAGAAAAACTGTAACATATGGACAAACATTGAAAAGAAAGTGACACTTTGAGTTATCTTCTGAAAGTACATTAAATAACCACTGGAAGCCACAGAAGCACTGGACTAAATGCCACAGAAAGATTTAAAAAAATGTTTTACATACACTGTTTTAATTTTACTATTTAAAGATTAAATGGAAAAGTTCAGTACAAAGTAGGCCCATACTGGCCACCATTAGCCTATTGAGGCAGTATTGTGTCTGCACCTCATGGGGCCGTCACACCATAACGTTCTGGTCAGCATTCTATGACGTTTGAGGAAACGTTGGTAATCGTCCATGGTCGCTGGTATAGCGCCAGAAGAGCATTGTGTGAACGCTGGTAATCGTCTGTGATCGGCAGAGAACGCTGGTCTGAATTTTTTTTTCTGAACATGCACAAAAGTTCTCATGGAGACCAGCGGTCTTCAACGTTTAATTTTTAATTTAAATGCTGGAGAACGCTGAAGAATGTTCGTGGAACGTTTTACTAACGGCTATCGTTAGTCAGTCGTTACCCTAGCGTTACTTGGTCGTTATTAATCGTTTGCTTTGCAGTGAACGACTCACTTGCGACCTGTCAACGACCACTGAACGGACCCCTAACGCACGCAGCGTGTGACTAACGTCAAACGAACGTCATATGACGTCCAATGAGCGTCATTTGAGCGTTTCCCGAACGTCCATGCAGGTGGGTATATTTATAAACCGATGCTTTTTAAGCAGGGTTCAGTTCATTGCACCCCTCTGGCATAATTTAGAAATATTTTAAGTGGCACAAAACACACTCAGCATTTAGTTTGCGCAACGGAGCGGAGACGCTTACCAGGCTATCACGCATATAACTTTTCCTAGGCAATATTTGTTAACTTAGCCTACTCTGGTTTCGAATATAGGGTACCACTTGTGCGAAGGAAATCACCGGCAGATTGTCGCAAGACATACGCAGATCTTGTCAAGCACTGACAAAGCATGCATGCGCAATGCACATCATAGGCCTGATTTCTTCAATCCAATGCCATTTTGGATAGTGTTGTGTGTTCTGCTGGTAACAAGAGGTAGGCTAATCAGTGAATGTTGCATTTGTTTCACCAACTTTATTAGGAAACGGCCAAACACCTGTCTCTGCGCTTAAGCTGCGTTTTTTTTTTTCACCCCCTGGCACAAATCTCAAACTCCGTCCATGGGCCTATGTGTTTATGTTGTGATGCCCAAAATAATAAAGACTATACTATAAAACAAACACATGTGATGTGGTCAGATAACTAAGGCCATTTGAGCGCCTAACTAAAAGTGGCACAATTAAGGCGGAAATTGTAAGATAGGCCTAGCCTACTCTATGGCCCTCTCTTCAAATCATTTTTAAGTGTCAGACTCAAAGTTCAATAAAGTGAGGCTCCTTCTCGTAAGTTGGAGGCGGCAGGCTACTGATTCAATGCGCAGGCACACACAAGAGAAAGTGGAGGCGCCTGGAGAGGAGAATTGCGCGTCTCAAATGCGACTACAATCACACACGCTGCCGGAATACTGGGCAGCAGTTCAGTTCTTGGTCCACAACTTTGTTTGACTTTTTTGACGTAGGCCTATTATTATTATTATTATTATTATTATTATTATTATTATTAATAACCTAGGCTATTTAGAATGATGCAGGTTTTTTGCTCTGAAAGTTGGCCATCATAAAAGTTTTTTTTTATCATCGCGATGCAAATGCCATGTAATATTCTGAATTAAAGTTCATAGTTATAAAATAAATGCATTTATATGTTTATGATTGTGTAATCAATTAATTGGGATGTGCATGTGGGCTATAGTTGTTGTTTTATGAACCTGTATTATTGATTACTAAAATGGTTAATCTGTTGTCTCTGACACCTTATCTGAGATCTGATAGATACCTTCAGATATGAGGTGGCATTTTGTAATGTTAATATAGTCCCATTCAGATAAACAATAGGGTAGTTAATATGTTCATAGATTTCAAATTCATGGATGAATATCATTTATTAGGAAGAATAAAATAAAGTGAAAATTTTCTTCAGAGTACGCAAAGGTGCATTTAATTGTTGAAACTGTGAAAATGTATCCCAGGGGAGAATGCCCAGGACCCCCTTACAAAGTGAAAAAGTGGTCTTAACCTACAGTTCCAGCAAGAAATACAATCTAGCCTATGTTCATTAGTACTGGGCGGTTAATAGGAATGGCAGGTGTGTTTAACTGTCCAGTCCTTACATCAAAATGAATAACACCAATAACAACAATGACACGTTAACACCAAAATCATTTCCCCATAAAAAAAAACATACCACATAAAACTGAAACATTGCTGCTTTCATACACATCCTATCCTGATGCTTTTCTGTCAAGAATTTATAGAGTTTAGCATGTGTCACCCCTAAGTAGCTTATAGTAGCAACAAATATTAAATCTCACCTGCACCATGGTGACAACGTGGCAAGGATTTAGTAGGTATATGACCGTCTTGGTTGCAAACTTAAATCCGACTTCCACTCCAAACGTCATACAGAGTGCCACCAAGAGGAGATTCTTGACCAGGCTGTCTTCCTTATTGTTCCGCCCATTTTTGATTTCTTTATGTTCTTTTGAAAAGTTTATCTTTTTGAGAGCCAAGACGACTTCTGCAATGGAAATAAGAACTACAGCCATGCTCTCATTTAAACGTTGTTGACGCGTGATGAAGGCTGCACACTCTGGGCCTCCATTGCCTTCAAACTTCGGGTCCACACCGCCATACACCCAATCCAGTAGACTATAAATATTGTATCGGGACATATTCCTCTTCTCGTATTGGAAAAGTTCAGAACACGACGGAATGAAAGCCAATACGCCAATTTCTTGTCGAAACATGAACTGCTGTATGGCTGTTGCTTCACAATGTACATTAATATTTGCTAGTTAAACTCAGTGATATTCGGCACGAAATTCCGAAGTTCCGACCATGCTGACCATCAGCGTGCGTTACACAAGCACACAGGTTGGGAAGTGATTGGCTAGGCTAAAGGCATGCAATTATGCATATAATCGGAATATCGTTATCTCCCTGACCAAAAAGAAAGCAATCTACCTCGCCCATTTATCACAAAGCAAACGTAGGTTAGCCTAACCGATAGGCCTACATAGACAAATGGTTGCTATACCCTGCACGCCTTTTTTCATAAAATGTTAACGGATCCCCAGCTGTTATAATTAGGACTTGGAATCAAAATGCTTAATGCGTTTAAAAAAAAAAAGAGTCAGCAATCAAGCATGTCTCACTAATGCTAATTAGTTAACCGTGGCTTACTCTCAGATCCGGCAGTCCAAAATATATCTTATATATAAGTAGCAAGATAGCCAAATTGCACAGGAAGCAGTAGTCTTTCAGGTTGGATAGGTATGGATTCCTGTATGTTTCCGTTATGTTTGAGTTGAAGACGCATTTCCTTGTTGTCGTGTTTATTTGGACCCAAGCATAAAAAATGAAAAGAACTTCCTGGATAGAATAATATTGACCCCGCCCCCTTTTGCACTTGTACAGTTAACTCCTTCATTGCTAATTTGCGCCACTGCAAAATTTCAGGCTAAATAAGGTTCCATAATATATCCATCAAATATCCAACAACGCAAATAGAAAATCGGAACTGCCACAGCAAAACCAACATAATGCTAAACAAAATTGAATCGAGTTAGCCTATTCAAAGATTCTCCAAAATAATCTGTCTTAACCTACATTTTAAATCAGAAATAGTTCCTGTCTTGGCTACACTATCAAGTCCGATTGACTTCATCTATGCATTAATGCTAATTTATTGAGCTCTGTGGGTTTGACAGACATATGTAGTGAGTTGTCCTCAGCATAGCTGTGAAAAGAAATATTGTATCACAAATAATGCCCCTCGCCGTCTCACTACTGAACAACTAACCCACTGTAGCACATATATTTATATTTATATATTTATCCCTGCACTTCTCGCACTCTCCACTTCTTCTTTGCACTACTGTTGTGCAACATTTCACAGCTACTGTATATAGCCATTCCGCCTTGTACATACTTTCTTAAACTCCTTAGTGCATTGCACTGTTGCACTGTTATGTTTGTTTGTTTGTATTGTATTGTATTGTATTGTATTGTATTGTGTTGTATATTTTGTGTAAGCACACTGAGAGTCACTTTACCAAGTCAAATTCCTTGTTTGTGCAAACTTACTTGGCCAATAAAACCTGATTCTGATTCTGATTCAAAAGGGAGGTGATGCATATATACCCATACCCATCCCCATCATATATACCCATCATATTGTTTTACATGACATGTATACATCTGCTGTCAAGAAAGAACTGAGGTACACACAGAGTTGAAAGAGGCAACTAGCTCATCAATGTCTGACTGAGAGTAAGGATTTCTTGAGTTTATTTCAGCGTGGAGACACCTTCTAAGTGTGTTGCTCAGAGAATGGCCTATCTGATTGTAGAATGTGTTGGCATTTATAAAAACATCAATGTACGGGATGTGTTTGACTCCCATTCAATATTTAGCCTAGACTTTAAGATGAAAAGGGAGTCCACGAGAGGTCCTCTAAACCCCAAATCTGGATCTAAGATGTTCCACTGACAGGGGTCAGCTGGACGCAAACACACCCAGGTTTCTGCTAATTACATAACTAACTACTTTTAACAAGCAACCTAACAAGACCAAAAATATTTTGAAACAAGCTGATTTAAGTGGATAGCTTGACCAAATAATTTGTGCAAATAGGGCTTTAAGCCACTGACTTGCATTAAGTAATCTGTTCTTTCCTAAACTATACATTTTTGATGGCGAGCATAGTTCCTGCCCATTGCCAAGACAGAATAAAGATTTGTCATCTTGGGTCAAATTGGATACATTTTTCTAGTAATCTCTTGGGTTGGAGTCTGACTGTTGTCGGGACAGTCTCGGGTTGGGTTTTATATTTGTCAAGCTCATCTTGGGTCAGCGCATACAAAAAAGTGCATTAGAACAGTTCAAAGAACACAGAAAAATAAAAGATTAAAAAGGAAGAGTGGATTAGGGAAATGGTAAAAATGTCCTTCTGCAGACACCTAATGAAGGCCTCAGCAGTGGCGTTGCACAGTGTGAACAGTTCAATCCAACTGGTATAGTAATCCAGAGCTCTTTGGCAAAGGACCCATGAGATAAAGTCCAAGTATCTCCCATGGCTACGAGACTTCAATCTACTACAAGTAACCAGCAGGCTTTACAGACTCAGGCTGGAGCGTGTCAGGTCTGGACATGGTCTCCCACATCCTTCCACATCTTTGGACAGTAAGCCAATGATATACCATTTTCTTTTCGGTGTTTCATAGTGTACATCATAGTATAGGCCCTGAGCACTGTGTCACGCAAAGCCCAGGGAACAAATATTTGATCATGTGTACCACACTGTGGATGTTCAGTTTTGCAATACACTTTATCCTGTAGAATTCTAATTCTAATCCAACATATGTTAATGTACACTTTATCCTTTAGAATTTGAATCTAACATATGTTAATGTACACTTACTAGGAGTGTTCTTGCTTTTGTTACATTGTGTCTAGACTTCTGCAATGAAATCATTCTTTCCGGATGTAGCAAAAACTCCAAAAAAGAGCCTCCAGCTAATACAGAATGCTGCCGCTCGCACACTTCAAAATATTAAAATATCTCACCTGTACTTGCCTCTCTGCACTGGCTCCCTGTCAAAAGTAGTGCTGATTCATTCTAACATGCAAAGCTCGAAATGGCTTAGCTCCAAATTACCACTGAAAATGCAATAAACTTGTATTTTTCTATAACGTTACTTTCACGTGCACAACTGGCAAAACAGCAGTAAGTAAAATGGAGGACAAAGGCTCAGGCCAGTGGACATCTACCGAGGTGACCTTTGTGGACCTCTAAAGATGCTTCCGAAAGCAATACATTGTACGATTACTTCGTTTGTGTCTCTTGCAATGCTGGCTTTTGTTCCGGGCGGTAATCAATCTCTTTTGTGCATATGCAGGTTGATTCAAGTGTGAAGCAAGTGTAAACACAGGTGTCAGATATGGGTCACTTTTAAAAGTAGATGTTAACAGGCAGTCAAAAAAATCAGACATAGACAACAGATCAGAACAGGGCGTGAAGACCTGCAGTGTAAACACAGAAGAATGACTAAACAGTTCCCTTGGCAGTGTTAGCTTGATGAGGAGCAGAACAGTTCCCTTGGCAGTGTTAGCTTGATGAGGAGCAGAACAGTTCCCTTGGCAGTGTTAGCTTGATGAGGAGCAGAACAGTTCCCTTGGCAGTGTTAGCTTGATGAGGAGCAGAATTTTTCAGACTGATTTCAAGTTTGGGAGTGGAACTATGGACAGCTCACAGGAAGGATGGCTTCTCTGCTTGCAGAGTCCAGGGGCTTGAAGATGAAGTGGGGGGCCATGTTTTGGTCCTCTTGCTCAAATGACTTCATTACCACCAAGGTCAGATCTGTAGTCATAATGTCACCATGCAAGATAATATTAAATATTGAACTGCCTGGTATGTCTGTAGAGGATTGGTCTGGTTCGGGGAGCCATCTGTTTAACCAATCCAACTTGTGGAAGGTGCTTCAAGAAACATAGGGCTGAAAAGTCTGCAGCTCACCGCAACAGGTTGTCAAGGCTGCAATTGCTACAAAAGCAGAGTTGTTTCACGGAAGCTGTCAAGCACAAAATCGAAGAGAAAACCATTGTCTCCATACTCGTCAATGCCTTGCATATATTTGTTATTCTTTTTGCAACTTATTTGATGGATATAAGTATGTGTTTTCATTGAAAATATTTGACCAGCTACATGAGAGCAACAAAGCTGAATCTGATGCAAATAAGCCATCAATTTCACCCTGCGACAGCAAATTAATATGCTACACAACTCCTTGTGCAGCCCTGGAGACACAACTCATTGTTGCCCTGGAGACACAACTCCTTGTGCAGCCCTGGAGACACAACTCCTTGTTGCCCTGGAGACACAAGTCCTTATTGCCCTGGAGATTTCTAGACTAGACTTGCAGAATTGCATGCGCATGTGTGTTTGCAGATGATCTAGAATGCAGCGGCCCGTTTGGTCTTTCAAACAAAGAGGGCACATGTGACTCCTATCCTAGTCACCCTTCCCTGCCTCTCTGTATCTGCCAGGATTAAAATTAAATCTTTTACTCTCTCCTTAAGGAGAGCCATTAGATCGGCATCAGCCTATTTGAATGTATTCAGCTTGTGACGGGGCACCTGAGTGACTGGGCACCTGAGTATACTCCCCTTACCCCTGTAACAGTAACCCTATGAGCACAGTGTATACCCACTAAACTGGTCTTGTCTGTATCATGTGTTTACCACCGGATGTCTGTATATATATATTATATACATCTACCAAATGCAGGCTATGTACAACACCTGTTGTTTCCCATCCCCTTCTGCCACACAACCCTCCCCCATCCCCCTTTCCTATCTCCACCCGGCCGACCTCAAGCAGATGGGTGAGGCATCTTATGTGCCGTGGTTCTGCTTAAGGTTCCTTCCTGACTAACAGGGAGTTTTTTCTGTGAGATTCTTGCCCGGGTTGCCATTGTGCTTGCACTAAGGGGGTTCAGGCTCTGGGCTCTGTGAAGCGCCTAGAGACAATTGTATTGTTATGGCGCTATATAAATAAAATTGAATTGAAATTGAATTGAATAAACAATTGAAATTGTCTCAAGGTGCTTTACAGACCCAGGCTGTTTTAGCTTTGTGCTCTTTAGACATGAGCATAAACGCGATCTGATTGGCTAGAGCCTGAGCTGCCGTATTTGCATGAAATGCTATTTGATTGGCTGACGCATGTGTTGCCTCTCGAAAAGTTGAACATTTCTCAACTTTCGCCGCAAGCAACGGAACACAACGGAACCACAATTCAGTTCGGCAACGGATGACGGATCCACGCATAGCAACGCAACCGTGTGAGCCAGGTATAACTAGGGTTGGGTACCGAGAACCGGTACCAATATGGAACCGGTTCCAATACAACCGGTACCTACCCGGACCGAAATGCAACGCAGATTTCGGTGCTTCATTTCGGTGCCTGAGCCAATTGAAAACGGTTGCTAGGCAGATTCCGCGGGGCACATGTAAAACTGCCCCAGCTCCCAATGTAAACTTTGTCCTGTGTCGCTCACGCTCATTGGTGTTTTCATAGCGAAAGTCTTATGACAGTGAAGAGCATGCAGCATTTCACAGAGCAAGCACAAACAGAACTAGCCATCAACCTTTTAACAGAGAAAATACCGAAAGGTAAACGGTCAAAAGTGTGGCTGTATTTCGCACCAAAATATTCAAACATCGCGACGTGCAGCAAATGCAACAAAAAAATTGCGTGAAAAGAGTGGAGAGAAGGCAAAGAGTCAACGGCAGATCAGCAACTGAAGACTGAAAAATAAACGGAGATGACAGCTAAACTACCAACGGTAGTCTCTTAAAGGGGCAGTACACATTTTCTCGTACTCAGTGTGTTCAAGTAACAAGATTAACTATAAACAAGATAGAAAAGATAGGTATAAACAAATCATAAAATGGTGAAATTTCATGAAATAAATGCAAACAAAATAATACATTTTTGACTCCAAAGGCAAATATGCTCATATTTTTGCAAAAGAAGTTTGAAGCTGTTTTTTGTATTTATTTATATTTATTTAAGTATACTATAAACTGTTGTTTACAGTTAATATAATGTTCATAGTTTGAAGTTAAAAAGTTTGAAGCCAAGTGTTTTGTATGTATTTATATTTATAATATACTTTAAACAGTTAATATATTGTTCAATTTGAAGAAAAAAAATGTAATTGAACAAAAGAATTGCTGAAGTATTGAAGCTGTAGTGTGTGTACAGAGTGTGTGTGTGTGTGTGTTTTGTATATATTTGTATTTATTTAATTATAATCTAAACTTTTGTTAACAGTTCATATATTATTTAAGTTTGAAGTTAAAAGGTGTTTTGTATTTATTTATATATATAATCTACTTTAAACAGTTCATATATTTGGCAATAAAGCCTTTCTTAAATGTCGTCAATCGTAAACATTTTTTTTTTTTTTTATAAAAGTATCGGTTCCGGCACCGTTTAGGCACCGGTATCGTTTTAAAAGTATCGGTTATGTACCGGTATCGGATAAAAACCAAACGATACCCATCCCTAGGTATAACTCCCACTCCAACTCAAGCTCCGGACTATTCGCCCCCCGTGTTTGTTCCTGCTCCATTGCATTCCAAGGCTAGGTATTTGTTCCGTAGTATTTGCCAGGTTTAGATATTTCTGAGTTTCTAGTTTTGTAGTTCCTAAGTTTGAATTCTTCCCTGGACTGTTTTTGTCACTTACAAAAATTGCATTGTGTTTTTGTTCCTAGTACGATTAAGTTTGCTCATCAGTCGTTTTCAGTTTACCTTTTTACCAGTTTACCGTTTGCCTGTTATCTGTTTCTGGCTGTCTCTGAACAAACTCCGCTAAAAAGACTGTGTCTCGCCTGAAGTCCCTGTCCACCAAGCAAGCACTTGATGGTGATGGTGGCAAAGAAAAACTCCCTTTTAATAGGAAGAAACCTTGAGCAGAACCCAGCTCATATCCAACCCATCTGCTTGGGGCTGGCCGCCGGGTAGAGGGATAGAGAACAGAGGGGTGGGGTGAGAGGCAGAAGAAGGGAGGAGAAGAAGAGAGAATCAGAAGCAGGGGAAGACATATTAACGTACATGCAGCATGTGCACACTAGGGACGCAACGGTACATGCCGTTATGTCCAACTGTCTTTCAAATCCGCTGGATGGGAACATTTTGGAATCAGCGTTCAATACGATGATGAGAGTCTACACCTTTCCACCAAGTTTCATGGAAAGAGTAAAAGTAGAAGAAGAACAGCTTAGCCTTACAGTGTTCTCATAAGGTTACTATTATAGGGATAAGCAAAGCTATGAAACAGACAACTGTCAATGATGGCATTAGCTTATGCTTAACAGTTTGAAGAGAATGGGCAGCAGAGGGATTCTGATAGTGGATCAGGTGGAACAGAGGAGAAAGTCTAGAATAGGAGGGGAAGAAAAGAGACAAATATGCAAACTTATATGAAAACGTGCCTTATAAGCAAACGTGTAATTATAGGTTATAGTGGTGAGCATCAGCATTTACAGAGAATAGTCCTACTATATCATCATCATCATTGTTTATTCAGGGAGAATTGACTGAGCACAGGGCTCAGAAGAGAAGAGAGACAGGTTAGTAAAATATCAAATATTCCAGTTCCATATCAGTTGAATATGGGTTAAAAACAGACAATAGACAATGAGTTTCTGTTCTGTTTATTTGAAGTTTTGAGTTTTGTTATCTGACAGCCTTTGAAAGGAGATGCAATGTGTGGGCATACAAATGATTCCATTATCTGCTTTGATATATGACACTGATGATGCACTGGCTAGGTGGCTAAATGGAGAATTCTAGTATGGGAAATATAGTATACTTTCTAAAGAGATTATATTCATTTGTGTACATGCATAACTGTGGATTTACAACTGTGAAAGCAAACACTTATGCTTTCTTTTCCTGTGGGTTCAGCACTTTCCCAATGAATAGGAGTGTGCCTGTTGGCTCATCACGCACTAAGAACAGGAATGGGCGGTCCACCCTGTAGGTCAGATGTGGCTGGACAGTAGTGGCCATGGCGTACTGTGAGCCCTCTGGGGCCATCTCCATGACAACCTTGTGATGAACTGCAGAGAGTTTGGCTGGTAGAGCAGTGATCTTGACGAGATCTGTGTTAGCCAGCCATTCAGAAAGACCTGCAATCATTGACATGTTATTTTGATTTTGATCCCAAATCCCTGTTCATGGTACAAAACAAAACAAAAAAAGAAAGAAACAAATAGAAAATGAGAAAGGATACATATGGGGGTACAGAGATGGGGGGTAGAGGTAGAGTTTGAATTTAAAAGTTTGAATTCATTTCTGTTTGTCTCATGAATGTGGACTGTGTCCCTCTGATTAACGTTGGTTGTCTTTTTCTTCTCACCTCTGCAGGAGATCGCTATTGAGACTTTTTTTCCCCATTTTTGTGCCATCAGAGTGCAGTCTGAATCAAACTGTTTTAGAAATGTTTTATTCATATGTTATTCATTAAACGCTTTCAATAATTGTAGACTTACCCAAATCAGGTAGTAAGGGTAGGAAGTCAGTGGTGTAGCTGAGCTTCAGGACAGGCAGTATAAGCTCTGCGTCAGCGGGGTGAAGGGTCATGGATAGATCCTGCACAAACTCTGCTGACAGACTTTCCACTATTTGTGTGAGATTCTGCGTGACCTCATCTGGTAGGAAGAAGAACACGCTGACCCCTTCTTCCATCTGAACTTGTGCTATCTGTAGACAAATGAATGCAATTAATCAGCAATGTAGGACACATGCAGTACAGACACACAGACAAGAATACACCCCATTCTACGTATATACAGTATACTACATACCATTATTGATATCTCAGTTTGGACGACTGTCACCTTCAACTCAATCTTTCGAAGAATGAGATCCTGATATTCCCAGCCAGTCTGGCTATCCCCCATAATACAACATGCCACTTTGCTCATCATCATTGAAACCAACTAAAGTAGCAAGAAACTGGTGACTCTTGCCAGTTCATTCTCTCTAACATTTGGCAGATCATCTCACCCAATATACCACACAGCTCCTTGTACAGGACCTTTTCGAGACTAGACTCCTTCAATGCTATTCTAGCCTGCATGTGTGGTGAGACTATTGCAGATGATCCAGCACGCGCTGGTGCATTTAGTCCTAGATCCGCCATGTAAGTCCCCTGCTGTTTTACCCTTCACTGGCTCCATGTGACTGATTTAATTGTATATTCACAAGGCACCATACCGTACCGGGACAAAATTGGGCAGGTTACAGAATGGAAGAACAAGATGTGGTTAAGGTGACGCATGGAGAGCCTAGCGTAAGAGAGGTGGCAGACGGTAACTAGCTTTGCTCATGACTAAGAGACAGAATTAGATGAGTAGCAACGGCTTCTTTAGCGAAACAAGGACAATCCATGAACTGGCATAATCTTCAGAAGAGAAAAGGTTGGCTAAGCGTTCATAGCGACGTCGCTTTTTGATCCTTCGATGTCGGCTCTTCCTATCATTGTGAAGCAGAATTCACCAAGCGTTGGATTGTTCACCCACTAATAGGGAACGTGAGCTGGGTTTAGACCGTCGTGAGACAGGTTCGTTTTACCCTACTGATGATGTGTTGTTGCAATGGTAATCCTGCTCAGTACGAGAGGAACCGCAGGTTCAGACATTTGGTTTGTGCGCTTGGCCAAGAGCATCACTGTTCATAACATATTCATAATCATATGATTATCAGAAAAAAAGATAAAGAGTGCACCATTTCCAAATGCACCTAAAAATGTTTTTTACCCCTTTGGTTACTTCTGAACAAGCAACATTTCTTATAACAACACTTAAATAGTTACTTTTAATCACTGAGACACATTAGTGCAAAACAGGTTGTATCTCAACAATGGCATGGAAGTCTATTGGTTAGATGGGTTATTGGGTTTTTAAAGAATAACCTTTTTTATCAGAAACTCATTACAAAACCCATGGAGTGCTTTTCAGATTGTACTGCAAGGAAACCGTGTATGTCATTCGTGTAAAATCATGGGACACAAACAAATATTGGGCTGTAAAGAGAAATAATGCCTTACCGTGCAACCAATATCTGAGTCCTTTCCCATTTTAATAGGGTAGTTAGTCTGGTGCATCATGGGAACATGGACAGGCTCTTCTCCATCTAGGTGGAAGTTTTCCTTTTGACTGGTCTGGCTAAACCTTGTAATCCACTTACCTGTGTTCAAACCACAAAGGAAAAGAATAATTACCCAAGATGACATCTTTTTATCTGCAGCGTACATAAATAGCATTTTTTTCTACCTGTTGAATCAGTATGGTAAAGTATTTCGGATGCACAGACATGAGCCAGCTAACAGAACACCCAATGACATAAAAATGTTACTTTCCTGAGCTTTTAGCATCTGATTCATGTCTTGAATAACACTTTACATTGACTTAAAATAATTACATTTTCATGTTTTTTATCTCCTGCACCCAAACCTTCCATTTTAGGCATTTCATAAGGACTCCATTAGCTCGCTGTTTTTGGGCTTACCCTGTGTGTTTATTTTCGTTGTCCCTGTGCTTCAGACCCGACCTCTCACCTTTTGTGTCTACTTCCTGTCTTTGTTTGTTTTCCCGACATTTTCTGCACTCACCTGTTCATTAGGAAACATTGTTCCTCAACACCATATCCATTAAGTACATATACGCGTATTGGCAGCCAAACTCTACCCACTCACTTTATCTTTTTTTTCTCCTCCTAGTCTAGACTATCTTCATTGTGGGATGCTGCTGTAGTCTCTCCACCCGATCTACATGCAGAAACCCTCGGCCTACACGTACCCACCCCCACCACACTGTCATACACTTACTCTACCACATTCTCTGTTAGCATTTTCCTGCAATATAAATACTTGCCTCCATCAACATAGTTTTCTGTTCCATTACTCTGGTTACCCTTGTAATAGAAGCAGAAGCAGACTGTATACCCACTTAGCTGTTCTACAATACCTTTCCCCACCTTATCCTCTACCAATTTCGCATGTATATACTATGTTATGTTTGTATGTATTATGTAGATTAACTACATGTATGCTGTGTACATTCACCACATATGATTTCTTCTGCTATGTTTCTGATTGTTTCCCCTCCCCTTCTTCTCCCTCCCCTCCCCTGTCAGGCTGCTTCAATTATGATCATCAGGGATCAGATTAAGTTCATGTAACATAGAAACAACAATCAGTGTTCATGCTATATGTGGCCTTTAGGCTTCGCCATCCTGTAGTTACTAGCAAGTGTTGTAGTGGTGCCAGATGACGTTATTGGTTAGCCTTTCAGCTAGCTCAAACACCAAGTACTGAAATGAAGATCTACAGGGGTCGGTTTGGCCCGACTAAGGGGTTCAGTTTGACTCCCTTGTGGATGCGCACACAGACAACTGCGGACACCAGGGATGCATAGCTGTTCTTTTTATACTACTTTCTTGTCTGCTTGGAGGTTGGTACCCTTGTAATGTAGTGGAGAGAGCCTCACGGTATACCCTCTGATAACGATATTTATGTCACTCTGACCCTAGCGGACCCCTGCATACTTGTGGATGCTGAAAGTACTATAACTATACAATATATATAACTATAACTTCCACTTAAGTTGACGTTACATAGAAGCACCTGCACTTGCACGATAAGAGCCATGAATGTCTGGTGTTATGGCGAACACCATAGATTTAGAAACAGTAGAATGGACATTCCTATTCAAAAATCGGCCATGTTCTGTGTGAAACCCACTGATGGGCGACAGACAGGGGCCAATGACACAATGATGTTCAGCCGTTCCAAAACCGTTAAATAAACAGACACGATAACTTGGGTTTGTGCATTTCTTAGTATCCATAATAATAAGCAAAACCAAAGTCCCCAGTAAAGTAGAAAGGGTCTTTAATATACAGGGGTAATGTCTAAGATGGATAACACTACCTTGAAATTGAGACAATTCCGGGATGCAATTACATGCAAATACAAGAGGCATTCTCAAGGTAAAACAGGGTTGTTTCTTTGTCTATTTTAGGAAAATAAATATCTATATACACACTACACTATATCTATATGCAAGTGTAGTTAGTGTAATTAGAGATCTATATAAAAGTGTAGTTAGTGTAATTAGAGATCTATATGCAAGTGTAATTAGTGTAATTAGAGATCTATATGCAAGTGTAATTAGAGTAATTAGAGATCTATATGCAAGTGGAGTTCGAGTAATTAGAGATCTGTATGCAAGTGTAATTAGAGATCTATATGCAAGTGGAGTTAGAGATCTATATGCAAGTGTAATTAGAGTAATTAGAGATCTATATGCAAGTGGAGTTCGAGTAATTAGAGATCTGTATGCAAGTGTAATTAGAGATCTATATGCAAGTGGAGTTAGAGATCTATATGCAAGTGTAATTAGAGTAATTAGAGATCTATATGCAAGTGTAATTAGAGATCTATATGCAAGTGGAGTTAGAGCTCTATATGCAAGTGGAGTTAGAGATCTATATGCAAGTGTAATTAGTGTAATTAGAGATCTATATGCAAGTGTAATTAGAGATCTATATGCAAGTGGAGTTAGAGATCTATATGCAAGTGTAATTAGAGTAATTAGAGATCTATATGCACACTACACTATATCTATATGCAAGTGGAGTTCGAGTAATTAGAGATCTATATGCAAGTGTAATTAGAGATCTATATGCAAGTGTAGTTAGAGTAATTAGAGGAAAGTGGCTAGGCTAACCCTAACCCCAAAAACACTTAAGGAGAGCCTTGTTATAGTTTCCTACACATCTCTAATTAGTTTATATATATATATATATTGTTTATATAAGTATATATATTTATATAATATATAAATATATATACTTGTTATAGTTTCCTACACATCTCTAGTTAGTTTCTTAGATGCAGCATGCACACAATCATGCACATGTCCAAACTGAATTACCTTCTGCCCAAAGATATATGACTGAAACATGGTTTGGAAAGAAGGGATACTACCTTTTAAGTATGCCGCTCCTACAGAGCCGATACCTCCATTTCGTGGCAGAGGTGTAGACATGACTGGATTAATCTTGCCACCCGTTTCTTTCTTAAACCAGTCATTGATTGTCTTCATATCACGAGCTCCTCCAGAGAGTGTTAGAGGTTTAACACCATAATGCTTTTCCACATCACTCAGATAGCCAGCCTTAAGCCGTAACCCTGTGCACATACACACACACAGACACACAGACACACACACACACACAAACACACACACACACACACACACACACACACACACACAAACATATGAAATGATGTCAAGGCCTCAGTGACCACTAATAATACAAAACGTTTTTTTCTCTCTCACACACAAATACTTACTCCTGGCTAGTAAGACACGTGCAGCAGAGCGGAAGCCCTTTCCAGGGGCTTTCAGAGAAACCAGCAGATCTCTCAGGGTGTTGTGCAATTTCGTATCTTGAAGAGTGTGATACCGTAAAGCCCTGTATAGCTGTCTTTCAGCTTGCTCTGAGGCACCTGTATGTGGAAAAAATTAAGAAAACGGTAATCTACACAGTCTATATACATGGGCACAAATTAAACATCATGAGAAGTTATCTTCCTTAGCCACACTGCCACTCTGTGTTAAATCTAAAATAAAATAAAATGCTACAATATAAAGCATTTCTTACAGATGTCTGCATTATGAAAATAAGACAAGATAAAACATCCCAAATGATCAACAACAACCCCCACCCTCTCTCTTTTGTAACCAGTGGTTTGATGCACTGCCTAGCTCTAACCGAGAGTAAGCAAGTTTAGCATTAGCAGCTAACAGAAAGCCTGCTAGCTAACTCTGCAACGCGAGCAAGCCAAGCAAGTAAACGTGAGAAGACGACCGTGATATCTGCAGACGGAACAAACGGAGCGGCCGGATCCTCCACTTACACTGCACAACAACGGCGACATCACAGCTGTGACCTCCTTCATCCAAGGACAGTCTTGCCTCATCAAATCATCAGAAACCCCTTTCCACCAAGCACTGGTCACTTCAATAATTGGGCATTTAGCTATCCTAGCATACTCACTACCATGCTAAGCATAACACCGGTTTACCTTTGCCATTGTACATGTATTTTATAGAAAGGGAAAGTGACAGACAAGTTACGCTTCTCCCTAGGTAAAGTTCAAAATCCGTCTGTGTAGTGGTAGGATCAATTACAGGAGGGCAGACAGGGATTGGCTGTAGCCCAGGACCATGCACTGACAAGGTGGAACCCCTTCAGGGGCCGGGAGGGAGGCCGGAAGCAAAGGCGGAACCCCTCAAGGGGCTGGGCATGGACATTGGCATGGAAGGCGGAATTTCTCCGGGGCGCAGGCAGGAGGAACCCTTTGGAGGCAGGAACCCTTTGGAGGCAGGCCAGGTGGCGGCCTTCATCCGACAATCGAGCAGACTTGGACTCAGGAACAGTTATGGCGTTGGCCAACTCAGGACCAGACTCGGGACCAGACCTGAGACCAGACCCAAGCTCAGAAACAAACTCAGGCTCAGAAACATGAACGAACTTAGGAATAGGAACTGACTCAGGAACAAGAACCATCTCAGGAACAGGAACAGAGACCACCAGATTGGAGGCTGTCTGGCCGGCCACTAGGAGCCTGGGAAGTTGACTGGGACAGACTGGAATGCTGCCTGGAGGCAAACCACCTGAGGTGCCCAGCCACAAGTTGGTTGGCCTAAAAATTAGATCAGGCAGGGAGCTAGCATGGTAGTGGCTAGCTGACACAGGAACTGAATCAGGCAGGGGGTTTGCAGGCCGGAGGCTTGCCGATTCAGTAACTGGATCAGGCAGAGGGTTAGTAGGCTGGAAGCAAGCAATTTGAGAGACAAACTCAGAAACGCCTGAAAGAGGCGGGGGCAGGCGTGCTAGCAAGGAGGCTAAAACCCATGAGCGCTAGCATCTGTCACGAGCACGTCTCTTAAGGTGTCAGGGAGTGAGGTCTACAAATGACACAGGCAATGGACCAAATCATCTCGTGGCCACAGCTCTTCAGTGCTGGGCCACTCATCATAAAGTTCTTAATTCAGTCTACAATGTCCTCCCCAGCCCATCTAACCTCTTCTGCTTGGGCCTGGCAGAAACTCCATCACGCTCGCTGTGCCAGAAAAGACTGTCCCTGGAACACACTCTGAGCTATTCTCCAAAGGCCCTGAGAGAAGGGTGCTACCACTGGTGTCATGACCAGGGGCTGAGAGTAATAGCAGACGTCATCAGCACAGGGGTCACTCTGAGCAGGTAACAACCAGCAGAGCAGACCATCGCCTCTGTCAAGGTTGGAAAAGGTTGGAGCTACTTAGACACAGGCCGAGGACTGATCGCCCAGTCCGATGTTGACCCGAAACACCCGATGACCCCAGTTTAAATCACTGATGATGTGTCCAATTTAAACACCAGTGAATTGATTAAACTAACTACACATAGTACACATTTGTAGTGTACACACATAATATGTGTGTTCTCATCAGTTGTCTAATAAAGGCATTTGCTGAGAGTTTTATGGTAGCTTTGAAGTATGCTTCAGATCATTGCATTGAGACATGATGGAGTTTGCACCAATCAAACAGAGAGAATCAAAAGGCAAGCAGGTAATTGATACCTACAACAGTTGAGGAGTGTAAATTTCAGCATACATGTAGTGTATACATCCAAGGATACGTAGAACATGTCGTTTAGTAATCAGAAGGTTGCTAGTTCGATTCCCTGTCGAAGCGTCCTTGAGCAAGACACTGAACCCCTAATTGCTCCTGATGTGCAGTGTGCCATCAGTGTAAATGTAAAAAATGTAAAATGTGTATTCATTGTAAGTCGCACATATGTAAGTCGCTTTGGATAAAAGCGTCTGCTAAATGACTAAATGTAAATGAATGTAAATGTCAGTGGATGTAGGTAGAGGGGAGTGAGTGAACTGATATGTAGGTCCAAAACTTTGAACTACTTCATGGTGTGCAAATATTCTGGGGTCAATTGTAAACCACCAACGGCTAATGCTTCTTGTTCTCTTTTAATGGAGTGACATCATGTGGTGCTTTGCTGTTTTGCTTTTCAAGTTCAAGCACAGGCGCCAACCAACCAAAATGCTTGTATTCCAAACATATCGGCATTATCAAAATTAAAATTACCATTTTCCTGCCTAACATAATTGACATTGTGAAAAATTCATTACAATGGGAAATACAACATATCTATGTTATAAACATTTTATCATTTCAAACTAGGCACTAGTATCTGATCAGTACTCAGTGTCAGATAATATCCTAAATATATCAAGGGACAGAAAGTAGGATAGGTGCATCCCTTGTATGTATTACAATTTCATATCCATGGTTTCCTTACCTACTGCCAGTTGTGTGAGTGCAAGAGATACACTTATCGGAGACATAAAGACGTTGGCTGTGGGGTGATGTGATGACAACTGGCGGAATAAGTTATATCCAAAATCTGAGATCGCTGCAGCCATCTTGGTAGTGGGTGTTGTGAATAGGTCAACAACTTCCTCCTCACCTTCACCCTCCTCAGGTTGTGTCTAAACCAGGAGGAATACATTTTTAAAGACTATGGACAAAATTACTGAAATATGCTGAAAGGTTTGATTATATATAAAAGGAAACTACGTAGAAAAGATAAAATAGATATGGGTCTAACCATCTGTGCTGAGCAGAGAGAGAGGAGCACTCCAAGACAAAACAGCAGACATTTCTTCTTCATCCTGAAACCAGTAGAATAGAAACTCTACAGTCAGACTTTTAAAGAAGTCAATTTAAAAACAGTTCTTCCATATTTATTGCAGTTAGGAGAGACTGGGTACAGTATACCAATGGCAATATGCTTAATTTCTCAAATCATGTCAAACAATGTGATGAAACTCACAGACAACATGTGTGATTTCATCACCAAATTATGTTCAGTTAAGTACAATTTCAACTTGTTTCCATCTCTGTCAAAAGTTAACAGAAGTCTGTTTGTGAGGCAAGTTTGTAACTTTTGCACAAGATTCACAGTTCGAGAGGAACACAAGTAACCGGTTGTTGTGAACAGTATTTTTCTAGATGCTAGTATAATTATTAGCGCCGTACTATAAGCACCTTTCCACTGCAGAAACTCATGGGACTTTCTGTCCCTTTTGTGCTGTTTGACCTACAAGGTGATGTAGTGTAGTAATATAGCTCTTTGATAGTGATGTCAATTCTGAGCAAGACAAAGTAACGATAACGCTTGATTACCCCAAAGTTGAGTCAACAGTTGAATTCTGCTATAAAGTTGCTAACACTTAATGAAATGGCTTCATGGCAGCTGTAATGACTTGACACTAGCACCACCGTTGTTTAATTAAAGCCTTAATTTCAGCTGACGTTTTGCTCGTGTTCATTCAGTGACAGGTGGTAACTCCGTAAACTATAATTCCTTTTGCGGTAAAAAAATATTCTTGCTAATTTATAAAATGGCGCTTGTTCAATTAAATGTAATTCAATTCAATTCAATTTAATTTATACGGTGTCAAAACAATACAATTGTGTCAAGGCGCTTTACAGAGCCCAGTGCCTAGACAGGGGCAAGGAAAAACTCCCTGTTAATCAGGAAGGAACCTTAAGCAGAACCACGGCACATAAGGAGGGACCAATCTGCTTGAGGCCGTCCAGGAGGAGATTGTTGTTGTCTTCCACTCAGATTGCGTTTAACCAATAAACATCCACCATCACTGCATGCCCCACCCAGCCATCATGTTTAACCAATAAACATCCACCATCACTGCATGCCCCACCCAACAGTCATGTTTAACCAATAAACATCCACCATCACTGCATGCCCCACCCAACAGTCATGTTTAACCAATAAACATCCACCATCACTGCATGCCCCACCCAACAGTCATGTTTAACCAATAAACATCCACCATCACTGCATGCCCCACCCAGACGTTTCATGGCCGCACACACAGTCCCCTTCACAATTATTGCCACCCCTGGTAAAGATGAGTCAAATTCACCTTTTGATGAATAAGCTTAGTCTCACACTGAATTTTTTGGAAAAAATCCAACCTTTAATTGAAAAAATATCTCATCAAGCACGTTCCATGTGCACCTCTAAAGATTCTTATAAACAAAATGCAACTCAAGCGTTTTGTCCATGTCCATTTTACTTTTGTAAGTTGATCAGAGTTTAGAAACTTTCAAGCAGTAATCCATGACTTCCTGTTCTAGAGGTGCAGAGGGACTTCATTATCTGTATTTGTATTCGCAACGGAAGTGGGCATGGTCTATACCGGAAGTCATGTTAACTCCGGCAAATGTAGTATTTTCTAACCTAATATTCTTTGGCAATGCAATTGTTGTGCCTTCCAAGCATGTAACGGTCAGTGTTGTGACAGATAGCAGAACTCAATCGTACGACTCAGAGACAGGGGTAAGGAATAAGCAATATTGTTTACTAGCAGAGTTCAGTACACGGAAAGACAGTCCAAAGGGGGGCAAACAAATCCAACAAGGAGAAGGCGACGACAGGGTTCCGTGTGGGTCAGGTCAGGGTTCAGTACACAGGCAGGCATTTGAAGAGCAGGCAGGCAATCCAGTAAGGAGAAGGCAAAAGCAGGGTTTGTTAGACAGGCAGAGGTCTGCAACACTAGGGAATCAAATGCTAGAAAAAATTGCTGGGACCCTAGAAACATGGAAGTGACTAAGACGAACTGGCAACGAGACACAGGAACACACAGACTTAATAGACTAGGTGATGAGGGACAGGTGACAACAATCAAGGCGGGGCAGACAATCAACAAGGCGGAGCACACACAAGGGCAGGGCGTGAGGAGTCTGAAACGAGAGGAGAGATGAGTAGACAAACACAACACAGAACTGAAGAGTAAATGATAAAATAAGGAAAACATAACTAGGAAACAGGACGGGACTAAACAAAGCATCACTGATTTAATGTTGTTCTATAAATCTGTTTTGCATTGGAAATAGAAACTTTGTTCTGCTGAAGGGAATACAAATGTATTTGTGATTCAAAAAGTATAACACAAGGTCATTCTGAACAAGGACATTCTTAGATTGTTAAAGAGTCACAATAAGAGCAAGAATGGAAATAATAATAATAATAATAATAATAATTAGCCCTTTCAGGGCTGTTTTCGTGAAAGAGTTATAGAAAGTTCACCTTTTGGTTAATTAGCTTAGTGTCACACTAATTAAAATTAGAAAAATCTGACCTTTAATTGAAGTAAATTTATTTAGAGAAAAACTTTTTAACAAAACCATATGTGCCATAATTATTGGCACCCCTGCATTAAATACTTTGTACAATCTCTGTTTGCCAGTAAAGTAGCACTGCGTCTTCTCCTATAACATCTCATAAGGTTGGAGAAGACAGAGCAGGGAATTTGAGACCATTCCTCTCTACAGAATCTCTCCAGATGGTCCAGAGTCCTAGGTCCTCTCTTCTGCACTCTCCTCTTTAGCTCACCCTACAGGTTATTAGGAATGCAACGGTACGCGGTATTATGCCAAACTGTTCAGTACACCCCCTACGGTTCAATATGTTTGTGTGGCTATGAAAATATAGGTTATAAATGACTATATGACTATATATAAAACGTCCTGAATGGAAATTATGACGATCGGAATTTGTAAGCGTTACATCATTTGATTACAGTATGTAGAAAATGTATGTATCAACAGTGCTTTGGCATTTATAAGCTGCGATTACCTAGTTCATCGAACAATAATCAAACAGTTGCATAAAGCCCACTACCTAAACATCAGCCTACTTTATTATGTTCATGTATTCTGCCTCAGCACACTAAATGTGCTATGTAGGTAGGCCCTCACATCATTCACATCATTTCTATTTAGGTAATCTTCCCCTTCTGCCACACAACCCTCCCCATCGCCCCCCTTCCTATCTCAACCCGGCCAACCTCAAGCAGAAGTGTCTCCCCTTATGTGCCGTGGTTCTGCTTAATGTTCCTTCCTGACTCACAGGGAGTTTTTTTCTTGCCCGTGTTGCCATTGTGCTTGCACTAAGGGGGTCCAGGCTCTGGGCTCTGTAAAGCATCTTGAGACAATTGTATTGTTATGGCGCTAAATAAATAAAATTGAATTGAATTGAATATCTCAACAGAGTTTAAACACAAAGGTATATTGATGATTATATTCATCGTGTGGACCAAGCATTGGTTCACAGCGATGCTTCTCAATCACGAGGAAGGCGGGTGAAACGCATTCATTCACATGGTTCTATTAACTATCACATCACAAACAAACTGGGTAACAGTCAGAGCAACGAAATGCAGACACTGGTCGTGACGCCTTCTGAATCCTTTTTTTAGAATGTCAGTGTGGTGACAAAATGCTCAGCCAATGACACATAAGCGTTAACATTTCTGATTGCATGTGCCAAAAAAAGGGAAAAGGTGCCGTTCGCATTCAACACTATGCAGGGAGTCTGTGTTACTGCCACTGTTGGAGAACAAAGTCTAGTCAGTTTTACCTATTGTTTGTTTTTACATTTGTTTTACTGTGGTTATTTTTTATCCATTTTAAATGTTTTGGTTCACCTTACAATTGACTGTTTTATATCAAAATAATGAGTCTTTCTCTTTTGTTACCAAACAGACAGACACCTCCAGAAGCCTCTGCTAATGTTTCCTTGCAGATCTGTCACAGTGACATTATTCCCTTGATTTCAACACTAACGTCACATCTTTCCTACAGCATGCAAGAGGCCTATGTGTAAAAGCACTTCATGTAATATTTTATTTTAGACAACTGTATTGCATTAAAATAGTCAGATGTCAGTCATGGAGCATGGAAGTAGTTCTATAGTACATATTGAATACCTACCTAACACCTGCTTCTATTAACTACAAATGGGGGAGGAAGAGAGGCAGGCTTTAGGACCCAGCCCCACCTAGACCATTGATCATTGTTATCAGTCTTTGAAAGGCCAAGCTATCAACTAACAACTGTGGTCAGGTGGATTCCTGAAAAGCTCCGCCTAACAGCGGAGGAGCGTTTTCTGATGACTGCATGAGAGATTTAATCAGGCATCCGACAAGCACATTTGTTTGTAATAATGTTTGTATTATTTAAAACTGTGAGCTGCGTTTCCTCCTGTTCATTAAGAGTTTTTTGATTCTAGGGGGGATTTCAACATGGTCCAAAACACCACTCTTGATAGGTCATCCACCAAAGACACAGTCCTTTCTGGCTCTGCTAAGGTTATGGCCTCTTATGCCGAGCAGCTGGGCCTGTCTGACCCCTGGAGGTTCAACTTCCCATCACCCAAAGCATACATACACCATACATACTCTCTAACCCTAACCCTAACCTGCACCATACATACTCTCTAACCCTAACCCTAACCTACACCATACATACTCTCGGATAGATTTATTTTTTTGTAAATGATGGGCTTTTATCAAAGGTTAAGTCATCAAAGGTTAAGCATTGTTATATCGGACCACGTCCCCACTTCTATGGAGATCCACTTATCTAGAAGCTATGTTCCTTCAAGGCAGTGGCGCTTTAATTCCTCACTGCTGTCTGATAATACTTTTAAAGAGTTAATCACTTTCTCAAATTGGATTCTTTTTTTTTATTTAATAAAACCCCCGATATCTCTCAGTGTACTGTGTGGGAAGCATTTAAAGCTTGTTTACCGGGTCAGATAATCTCGTATGTGTCTCAGAAGCAGTTAACCCTTGGGACACTGAGGCCTGTTAGTTCTCTTTTAGATAGTCTGCCTGTTAAACCGTTCGTTTTCCTTGTGTTGTCATGTGTTCTTGGGTTTTGTGTTGTGTTTGTTTGTTTACTTGTGTCTCCTAGTGTCAGACACCTCACACCTTGCCCTTTATGTTTATTGGACTACCACAGTCTAAGCAGAATAAACTTTTACCGAACCCCTCGTCAGTAAAAGTTTATTCCGCTTGTCTTTATCTCTATGTCCGAGTCGTGCGTGTGAGTTCCGTACATCATCACTACTCCGTCTCACTGCCATGCCTTGATATTTTTGTATATTTCATCAAACTAAAAACATTGATGCAGAAGTGGCATAGATGATTATATTCTAGAATTTTCTTAATTACTATTGGGCATGCAATATTCAGAAGCTTCTCTACTGGTCAGACTGGTCTACTGGACAGACATTTTTAAATCCTTTAAGGATAAATCTGGTGTGGAAATTCCGCCTGATCCTCTTACGGCCCTGTTTGGCGCTCCCCCCAGAACTAATGTTCCCCCGTATCTTAATGTAATGATGTTTACTTCTTTTACTTCTCTTTTAGCTAGACGTCACATACTTATTAAATGGAAACATGTATCACCATCTACCCACAATAGATGGATCAAGGATGTACTACATTACATTAAGATAGAGAAGATTAGATTTTCCCTGAAAGGTTCATTGAGAAGCTTTGAAAAAACATGGACACCTTTTCTGGACTTTGGAAAGACCGTAATAATTGCTCCAGAGGATGGGGATAACTAAAGCCATCAGATAGAATGTTCCACACACATACAGTCACGCCGGCACTGAGCCCTACTCCTGCCACGCCCCATCTGGATTCAACTCACCTCACCTGCCTCCGTCACATTCCCAGTCACCTGAGCTCTAATGACGGACACCTGTCACTCCCTCCACCACGCTACCTAAACTCCTCACTCCCCTCGCTTATTGTCTGGCCTTGGCGTGAATGAACACAACTCCTGTTCTAGCTCATGCACCGATCTATTCGCCATATTTTGTATTTATGTATTCACATTAGGGGTTCATGAACAGTGCAGGAACCCTTGTACCTCAATGACTTTTATTATTACTTTCCTACTGCCCTTTTAATTTTCATTATTTATCTCTATCTTTCTTGTGAAATTGTAAAAATTTGTGAAATTGTTTATCTCTACTGTGGGGACGGGAAGGAGGTGGGTGGGAGGGGATGCATGCGTACAATTGTTTGTGCCATGTTGGAAAAACTGCAAAACCTTATAAACAGATCTAAAAAAAAAATAATAATAATAAAGACAGCACCAAAAACGCCTGGGAAGAATCCATCAAAATCCATTTCCCGCCTAGAAGTTACTGGAAGTCTCCAAAATTTGCTTCCTCAAAGGAGCAGTCTGGTAAGTATTGAGATAATCAACTGGTATCATCCTCTTGTGTAATGTAGATTATATTTTATGTTGCAAATAGGGATTGGAGGAAAACATTATTCGGCTGCGAATCAATACAGCATAGGCAGAATAACAGTCTAGGCGCTACGATATGTTGTGATCACACAACTAAATAAAGAAATGGAAGTCCCCCCCCCCCTTTCACCATAGTGACCAAAACATCGACTACCCTACCTTCTAAGGAAACACGTGTTTACCAGAATGTATCAATTGATTGGGTGCCAACTGTCCACCCTCATTCTTGTTTTGAGTAACATCACTTGAGCTTTCCTTTGTTTATCCTACTTCTCAAATGATTCTCAATTAATCTTCATTTGTCCAGAGAGGTCTAATTCGATCATCTCTTTACTGTTCCTAAGGGACCATTAAGAGAAGTAACTCAGACACAAATGATCACAGAATGATTAAAAAATGAGAAGCTCCTGTAAGTCTCAAGAGATCAGAATGAACAACAGATTTGCAACGGATTGTTTTCCTATGGGCGCCTACAGAATTGAAGCTCAGTGTTCACCCTATTAAAAATATTTGGTTCAATGATCAGTTAGCACCTGATTGAGAGGATGAGGAACGAATTGTACAAATAATTTTAGTTATATTATATATTTTAGTGTACATGTATCTGTTCTCTTTGTGTTTTATGAAGCAGTGAGTTGAAGTCTGTCTATCATGGATAGACATTAGCTGTGAGAGTAGCGTGCGTCCAGTTCCATTTTGTGATCGAAATTAAGTTCACTGTCAGTAATGTTAGTGTCAAACTGCTATGATTTTGTTTCCTTTCTCAAGCTATGAACGGATTTAGTTGAATTGTATATGAAGCATCCATTTATGGACCATTATTCAAGGTTAGTCATATAGCCACTGCAGAATTTTTTTTATATAAACAATTCAGTATTTTACAACCCTGATACCATGTAACTGTCATGAAAGCAAGTAATTTGTTTCTGAGTAATTACCAGAAAAAATACTTACCACCTCATTACTACATTTAAAACATCACCATTAAATCTCACCATTACTACTACATTTAAAAAGTAATTTCATATGATATTACCATTTTGTTATAGACCACAATAAATGGTGGATTCTTGTTTAGAAAGCACTTGGAAACTATTAAGTAACTTGTGGGTTCTGAGTTACCATAGTTTTACACACTTATTACTATGATACTTCTACCGCTATTCTAAACTATTACCGCTTGCTGCCACAAGAGAGTTCACATTTCCCAAAGTGTGATTGGTCTCATGTTATCATGGGGTCATTTGATTCCCAGGGAGCACACATACTGATGAAAATGTATATCTGTAACACAAGTGCTATAAATGTGAGTATAAATGTACTTGTTTTTTTTTTAAACTTGCATGGACATAAAAATCCATGGAGCAGACAGTCCAACAACAGTCCACAGCGGCTAGTATACCGTTATACTTGTATAAAAGCATGTATTTACAATTTGTGAGAAGTTGTACTAAGTATGCAGCCTATTATAAGCTAATGTTATAATAATAATAATACACTTTAATTGTATAGCACTTTTCAAACAAAACAATGCAGCTCAAACGGCTTAACAGCAAAGAAATACATGCACAGTGATTCACATAAAAATAGACATAAAATAAACTGGGATAGAGTGCATAAAATAAAATAAAATGAACATAAAAACAGGGATATAGTGCATAAAGATTTAAGATAAAAAATGGAATACATAAAATGCATAACATAGAAGATAGAAAATAAACGTCTGCAGAAATATATAGTTTATCTATCCCTTTAGTATCACGTTATAGCACCCTGAAGATCAACGTAAAATACATTTATTTTTTAAATTGATAAAATGTGGCCGTAAGACAGTGCGAAGTCGTAGCTAGTTAAAGGTTAAGAGATTTTTAGCTTTCTTTTTAAAATGTTTAGTGAGCTGGATTCACTGATATCTATAGGCAGTGTGTTTCATAGCTTTGGGGCGTAATTGACAAAGGCTGCATCCCCGATTTTCTTACGGCTGTTACTGGGAACCTCCAATAAACCAGCATTCGATGATCGCAGTGTTCTTGAAGGCAAGTATTAGACATGGGAGATTGCAATGTAATGTCCCAGCCCATTACGGGCTTTGTATATAAGGAGAAGGACCTTAAAATCAATTCTAAATGTCACCGGAAGCCAGTGCAGAGTAGTTAAAACTAGACAAATGTGTTTTATCCTCTTGGTTCTGGTTAAAAGCCGAGCTGCAGAGTTTTGAATGAGCTGAAGTCTCTCAGTTTTTTTTTTATTGGGAGGCCAGTAAGAATTGCATTACAATAATCGAGCCGGCTTGAAATAAAGGCATGAATCAGTTTTTCAGCATCTTTTTGATTTATAAATGGTAGTACTTTAGCGTATGTAGTCAGAAAAGAGTAGAGAAGAGAAAAGAGTATTTAAATTGGGCTATTCCAGTTCGTTTCAGCCTACTGAATATCTATCGTGCCCTTTCCAGTAACAGGCAATTTGATTCCATCACTCTCTCCACATCTGGTTTCACTCAGAGTAGGCTCGCCAACAGTTTCCCAAATTCCTCACCTCTCAGACGTCACACTGCTATATTCAAGCCCATATCCAAAGGTGCATTATGAAGTAATGATAATTTATTATTACATTCAATTATTTAAATGATTACTCTTTGTGTTTGCCCACATCGCGGGGCACACTTTCGCAAAGTAAGAAAACTGTAGCCTACAAAACACATTTAACATCAGACTATGCCCTGATATCAGACATCATACGCCAAGCACGGACACAAAATAAACCAACCCGCGAAATATCGAATGCTCCTATATCATTGATACCGCATAGGCTACCCTCTTCGAAAGTCGATTTAAGTTTCAAAACGTCTTAAGATTTCCCCACACAATTAGCCTTTACAGGAGCTGGGATCACTGAGGTACCGGAATTGTACTTAGAAAAAGTACGCACGTGAGTTAATATACATTCTAGGCTCAAACCCATGACCAACTACTTATTCGAGTCTGGAGAAAACTAAAATAAGTTAAGATGGCTTTATTTACTGTAGAATTTCCGATTATCCTTCTGGAATATCAATCGCATATGCTGCAAAATCGTGCATACGCGCACAGAAACCTGGTAGGAACTCTGAGAAAATATAAATTAATTGACAACATTTCACAAATGACTGACCTGATACCACTAGAGGTGAGTTACGAGATTCGCCTTTTCACAGCACGCAGCAAGTTTTCAGACAGCATAAAGCCAGGGTGGACTAAAAAAAGCCCCTCGACTATTGTGCTATGAGCCACGTTTCAAGTGACTGTCACGTGATCTGTGGATATTGTGCTTATTTCAAACCGATTGTTGGGACAGCTGTCTGGCTAGCATACTTCACGACTCACGCTAATGTCAGAATGGCAACCCAAACCAGTTAACCAGTTCACAAATACAACCAGGAGTGTAACCAGGTTTTGAAGATTAGTGAGGTCCAGGACGGGGTGTCAAGACTACCAAAAATCACACCTACATTCTATAGGCTACACTACAGTTAATAGAAACAGTGGAAACAGAAACAATTACTGTTTGCAAACAAATATTTGACATTTTACTAGATGAAACCTGAATAGAAATGCAACACCATATCATTTGTAGAATTCGACCAGCTGAACAAGCCAAACGGCTGTACCCTGTGATCCCATGGAACATGCATCTGCGCCAGAACAAACCCCTTTTTTCCTGCCACTGACAGGTTCATAATGTAATTAGTGTATGACTACATGGAAAGGGTCCCTACAGAGATAAACCTGTGTCTGTTTACTTCAAAAACTATAAAGAAACTGTAAAAAAAACTAACCCTATTTTCTGCAGAAACTGAAACTACAGAAACTCTATAAACTAGACCCCCTACACCAGTGGCGTAACGTAGTAGGGACGGGCCCAAAAATGTACGCTATACTGACGGTGGGCCCGTCGAGCGATGTACTTGGAGGGGGGGCCCGGTGACAGGCCCCCACACCCCACAGGCCCAGGTGCAACCGCACCTGCTGCACCCCCTATAGTTACGCCCCTGCCCTACACCATGTTACTTTAAAGTGTGCATTTGTGATGGCTAAGATGCGGTTCATCTCTCCTATGTTAAATTACTGTTTTTTTCTTTTTAGCAAAAAGCATACAAAGGCATATTATTTTAACTAATACGGCTCTGCAGTAAACTACAAAAGTTTGACTGGCTGGATCAAATAGAAACCAATACACACACTGATTAATGTGTCTGAGATAAACAAGCAAACGTGTTAATTGGCCAAAGATATCAATCAAACTATCAGTCAAATTCAATAATTATTCAAATAAAAATTCAAAACACAACAAAGTTGTTAAAATAGATATAGTTGCACTGACTGACATTAATGTCTGGAGCTTTTAAGATGCTCCATGTGCATGTGCCTTCAGCTATCGTGGAATAATCTTCCTGCTTCCATCCAAGAAGCAGACACCCTTTCCATCTTCAAATCGAGACTAAATTCAATTCAATTTCAATTCAATTTTATTTATATACCGCCATAACAACGCTTTACAGAGCCCAGAGCCTGAAACCCCCTTAGTGCAAGCACAATGGCAACACGGGCAAGAAAAATCTCCCTGTTAGTCAGGAAGGAACCTTAAGCAGAACCACGGCACATAAGGGGGAACCCATCTGCTTGAGGTCGGCCGGGTGGAGATAGGAAGGGGGGATGGGGGAGGGTTGTGTGGCAGAAGGGGAAGGGAAACAACAGGTGTTGTACATAGCCTGCATTTGGTAGATGTACATAATATATATACAGACATCCGGTGGTAAATACATAATACAGACAAGACCAGTTTAGTGGGTATACACTGTGCTCATAGGGTTACTGTTACAGGGGTAAGGGGAGTAGGAACAGAGAAACATGTCGATGGTGGCAATAATATATATTGTATATAAATGCTAGCATAGGGTATGAGGTAGAGTAAGTGTACGGCAGTGCGGTGGCGGTGGGTGCAATTGGCCGAGGGTTTCTAAAGGTAGACCGGGTGGAGAGACTACAGCAGCATCCCATAGCGAAGATAGTCTAGACTAGGAGAGAAAGAAAAAGAACAGTGAGTGGGTTATTATAGGCATTAGCAATGTGATAAGAAAGGAGAGGCGGAGGGAGAGAGAGAGAGAGAGAGGCTGCCTGGCTAGGTGTATGGGAATTTTATTTAGTATTTAGTTGGCTGGTGACAGTCGCAAAAGGCGCCGTGTGCTGTACCCGGGATCTGTCGCACTCCTTCACGGTACAACATACGCTGTCTGTAGCCCATTCATCTTCAGTGCATCCCATAGTCAAGAACATTCTTCATGTCTTCTTGTTAGCCATGATGTTCAGGGGTGGGCTTGTTGACAGCACATGTAGTACATTTACATTTACATTTAGTCATTTAGCAGACGCTTTTATCCAAAGCGACTTACATATGTGCGACTTACAATGTATACACATTTTACATTTTACATTTACACTGATGGCACACTGCACATCAGGAGCAATTAGGGGTTCAGTGTCTTGCTCAAGGACGCTTCGACAGGGAATCGAACTAGCAACCTTCTGATTACTAAACGACTTCTCTACCACTGTACCACTGTCGCCCCATGACAGGGCCTTTACGGATCCCAGGTACATCATGTGTTGCGTGGTACGGCTGTCGCCAGCCGGTTGTGCACTGTTATTGTATCCTGCCCCCCTTACTATGCTTGTGTAACTAAAAATCCCCATGCACCAAGCCAGCCAACATAACCAAACATAACTCATCACAACTAAACACATATCAAATTCCCAACATCAATACAACTGGGCTACAGATAGTGCATGTTGTATGTGAAGGAGGGCCTTTACGGATCCCGGGTACAGCATACATAATTATGACCTTTGTCAGGTTTTTAATGGCACACACGACACACTGGAACACACACGTGCATATATGGAGGCGACACAGGACACACACACACGCAGTTAGGCCTGAGGTCGCGGTGAATTTATTTTCTGCTTTTTCCCATCCTGGGGAGTCCTTCCTCAAGGACCCCCCAGGAGCAGTGGGCAGCTTGTAGCGCCCGGGGACCAAGTGAAGTGAACTGTCCATCTTTGGGCAGGGATGGACATGTGTTCTGTTATTTTATACGGTGGGTGTTGCGGCTGTCTCCAGCCAGTCCAACCATAACTGAACATAACATAACAAAACTAAATTCTAATACAATTCCTTGTTTCTGTTCCATTACTCTACTTACCCTTGTAATAGTACCCTTACGAGTACACTGTGTACCCACTAAGCTGTTCTACACACACACACACACACACACACACACACACACACACACACACACACACACACACACACACTGTGTACCCACTAAGCTGACTGACAGTTTATAAAACTTAGTTTAGTTAAAAATAAAAAAAGAGAGTGATGGAACAAACAGTATGAGGATGTGGAAATATATTTCATTACTATTTATAAGCCAACATTAAATCAATTTGTATTGCCAATGAATATTAGGTTAGAAAATACATTTGCCTGATCTAAATCAATTTCCTGTATAAACCACACCCATTTCCAATCTTCTATGCAAATACAGAGACAGATAATTAAAAATGTTGATTGAACAGATACAAATACAGATACAAGTAAAGTACAAGTTTACATTTTTTCTATGTTACTATAAACTCAAGAGGCCATAATTATGTGTGTTAATACACTGTTATCTGATATAGAAATGAACATGTATTAATGACTTTTTCCATATGGGATAATCGACTAATCGTTTAAAGCTGGGATACCCTGGGGACAGGTGAGGGCTTCTCTCCAATGTATAGGGAATTATAAAAGACACAGGATTAGGCAATCGGTTATAGATTATTGGTGCTGCTTTTGGGCCTGTGGAAGGACATATGGGCCCAAACTAGCAGAGGTGCTGAACACGCACTGCCACATGGCATCATGAATTGTACTGGCCTGGAGGTCAAGGTGCAATACATTAGGTTTTTAAAAGATGTAGTTGTTATTAGGAATAATATTATAATCATTGCCTAATTTATCTTGCCTGGGTCCCGCGTGCAAAGGACTCACCACATATGTAGGTCGTCCAATTATACAGTAGGTGGCAGTAATGCTCAAATAGAGTTGGCTACCAAGAAGAAAAAAATTAAGAAGAAATGCTCTGACGTAACTTCCAGCTTTCAATGTGAAGCATGCGCATTGAACCTCATCATCAAAGCCCGGTCTCAGTACTGTCGTACTTTCGTAGTGCTAAATCTGCAGAAGGCCGTAATTTATTTTTAACCGAGTGAAATACCTGTATTCCATCTGAAATTCGCCTTACTGTACAAGTGAAGAATCGCAGATAGATACGTAACACTCACTTACCAAGGGTAAGTTCCCAAGATATTGCTTTATGGATCTAACACTTGTCTCGTTGTTGGTAGCCTTTAGCAAGCTAACATTAACTAGTTGACCAGATGTTATCAGTAACGTGTTGAGCTCAAGTAAACGTTAAGTTAAGATAAATATTTTGCTGCCAGAATAGACTGTGAGCGGATCGGCCTAACCTCATTCTCTCTACGTTGAAGTGAGATGTGTGTTATCTGGACTTGGGTTGTGTATAGATGGCAAATAACTTATAAACGTTACGTGAAATTAACTGCATGTGTCAGAGAAAGTGTGTGACACCACGTCTCGTAACTAGCTGGATAATAGTAAATTAGGCATTCAGAGGGGGCTAACTTAATTTCCATCAGCTAATGTCCACACCTAGCTAACATAGCTACATTAGTGAAGTTGTCTAAGTTTTCGGTTGACTGTATAACCTAAGCTGCAAACCAACGTTCAGTTGCACCGTCGATTAATTGATTCTTGCGTAGTTACCGAACTATCTTATTTAAACTACTGCCTCCTCCATTACTTATGATAAGATACGAAAATGAGAGCATGGTGCAACTAACGATTAATTTGAAGGCACGGATAGCTATGTCACTGTTACATAGATTGTTTGTGGCTAGCAAAGGACATGCGACCGACTTGCAACCAACATTCAAATGTTAGCCTGTAGTTTGCTAGGAAGCTAACGTTGACATAAACGTAGAATTTCAACGTCGGACCATGAGAGGTGAAGTCAGCATTAGCTAGGTAACCAGTCGTTCGTGCTAACCGCTCGCTGTCATTCATTGAGTCTGACTGTTATTATTGGTGGAATGTATGAGATTCTCACATTAACTGTTCATTTAGTATTAAACCGCAAGAGTACCTACCTACCAACGCCTGGGTCAAGCAGGTAGATAACGCTGGACGACACAGAAATCCTTGTTAAATTGTCCGACATTAAACCTTGTGTCTGTAACGTCTACGCGCCTTGAGTCCTATGATGCTTGCCGGTACAATGCTGAAGTAAGCCATCCTCTCTCGACAGTATAACTTCATCCACCACAATCCAGGTTTTCCAAGTCCAAAAACAGACTAAAGGTCCTGATTTTACGGTGAATGTTGTAAATGTGCCAAAGTACATCCCTCTTCCCCTTCCCGCTCTTGGACACAAACTACTGACGTCAGTAACCCATCATCATATGGCCAATCCGCATGTAGTGGTTTCAGAGAATTTGCAGACTTGAGCTTTTCCCCCCGCAAGACCGAAAACTATAGTTCGGATTCGTTTCTCACTTCGTCTTTCCTTTATAGTCAACGAGTACAGCCGATGTCAGTCGGGGAAGAACTTAAAAGACGGTCGTCGTTTGTGCAACTGACATGATCTTGCAGAATCGTGTCTCTTATGTTGTTTACAGTGGAAGTAGTCAAAATTACCATTTTCTTGTCATGAAGATGGACATGGATTGACGAAACAAATCTGGTGTTCCTCTAATAGATTATTAGGGGCATGCAATCGAGTTAGAATAGCAGCTCACATGAATTCAGTGATTTCGTGTTTAAATTTTTTTTTTATATATATAATAACTAATATAAGTACTAAAGTTGCAGAAATGACATCAGATCCTGGGATTTCTTTATCTTAAGACCCATTGGTGCTCTAAACCGAATGCACTTTGTGTACATTCAGTGGCATATACACTCACTCACAGCATCAAATAGGGGCGGATTAAGTTTGTAGATTAACCCCAGAAGATGTATAATTAAACAGACTGAAGGTGGAGGGCAGTGGGGCAATTAGACATGTAGGCAGTAATACGCCACCACGTCCTTTAACTTTGCTCCGGCAATCAAGTGGCCTTACTGTACTGAGTGACAATGGGTGCATTTGTGTGTAAATTGTGATACCGGGGCCACCAAGACACGTTGGTACTATCCTAACAACAGCACCAATATGTTGGTAATCTCATACGGTTGGGCATCAACCATTCAACACAAAGGCAGATCAATTAATTTGAACACCTAGGGTGCGCCACACAAAGAGTAGTGGCATACAATATATTAAACTATCAATTTGGAACTCTGTTTGTAGTTATTAATTTAATTATTAATCAAAGTTACCTTATTAATAGCAAGGTTGAAGGGCATTAGAGTTCTGAATAGAAGAGGTTGGCAGCATTCATTCTTGTGTAACATTCAAGTGACATAGGGAAACAGCTCCCCAACCCGAGTAAATGGTCCTTGTTCAACCACATAGAAGTGAATGAAATGACAGTTGACTGTCATTCTGTCTGGGCTGTTATGTAATTCATGAAGGATCAAATGGTAACATTAGGGATACATACATTTAGTTCGTTCTCTCACCGTCAATTACTGCCGTCAATGCAGAAGGACTTCATGTCAACATAGTAGTTTATGTGTATGATGGGGACATAGCAGATAGCATTTAGATACAGAACCGTTATGTAGACAAGCTGGCTGGGTTGCCATTGCTAGCTAACGTTAGTCTAACTTACATAACGTGCCATTTTGATTATTTATTAAATAAAAGACCATACAAGCAACATTAAAAACGCTTTTAATTATTGTTTCTATCTAAAAATCAAAATTAACAGTTAGTTTGCTCACCACAATTTACAGTGAACTTAAATAGTAATGTCTTCTTGGTTGCTGTCCCTCCCAGTTTTCTGGACAGTGTGGCGCTACAGTAAGAGCCTCTCTAGAGCAGGGGTTCTCAAACTTTTTGGGGACAGGGACCCCTCAAAGGGTAAAAAAAATTTCCGAGGACCCCCTCATAATCGCATCCCAAATTAAACCATATAGGCTTATAGCTATTTGTAATGTTATATGCTTTTGGACTCTTTTACTCTAAAATCATATAGTACTAATATTACAAGAGTTTTAGATAATCATTGTGTTACATTTGGCATTACTTGACAGTATGTAGGATAGATTTGTAAATTATCTTTTGGAAAATGTGCTGAGAAGCTAAATAATGTTTACCTTACATAAAAACCAAATATTGATGGAATAACATTTTTTATCAAAGCAGATTGTAGGGTTTTCCAATACAACTCAGATTGTAGGGTTTTCCAACGGAGATGATTCTGAAGATTTATTTTTAACAAAGACATTAACAAACATGAAATATCCACCTAATGTTATCAAAAACTGGTATCCCCGACTGACACTCCGTACAAATGGTTGTCACTGAACGATGGCAACCTTTGGAAGCCAGATATCTGCAGTTGTTTTATGGCAAATGTCATGAGCACTTGTCTTTATTAGCGTTGTCACGAACACTTAACAAATGGCATTCATATTAGTACTAGCCTCCAGCAAGATACTAATGAAAACAACATGGTGACATCACTGCATTGATTATACACGTATAGCGTTTTCTTTCTAGAGGTTAATTTTGACAATGAACTGGGCTACGTTCTTGCAGCCAAATTGAAAGCTAGATCAACGTCTTAAACGAGAATAGCTACATGCAATAGGGCCACCCGATATGCCTTCGGCGAACCTATCTTTAATAAAGGGCCTTCTGCAACGATAAACACGATCCGTACTGATAGAAGATTAAATGCATCACTTGCAGATTATGGCAGTTAATATTACTAGCCTGAAAAGTACGGTTTAGTTACGTTAACCACACTGCATTATGATCATTGTACTACGCATAGTCAAAATTCTGTGATGGGGAAAATCGCTTGTCGCTAAACCAGGCTAAGGCTACTCGTGTTAGGCTGTAAATGGGTGACCTTGGGGGTGTTCATGTTTATAATCACATTTGCTAACCTGTCATTCTTTGAACTCTCTGAAAAGTTATGGGTGTCTGTCTGGGAGGTGCTTAGCCATATTTGACGTGTTACCTCCCTTTGCCTGAGTGGCTTTGAAGCATGTTTTACAGACGGGTCTCTGTGTGTCGATGGGCTTTCCTTCACAGTCTGCTTCGTGTCCGAAGTACTTCCAGATATCACTTATTTTTTTAAAACAAGCCGAGGACGGTCGGCCAGAGCTCCTGCACATGAGGCCATGTCTCCCCTGAGATCACTCGCTGTGAGTGAAGGCTGTCTGTTGCATGTGTGAGAGCTGGGCAGCCCCGCCCTTGCAGTCAATGCGTGCAGGCAGCCTGACAGGGAGCAGAACAAAGAGTGCGCTCTGATTGCGTGCTATTTTAATGAAGTAACTATACTTATACCTTTCAAAACTTTTCTAGTACCGGTAAACCGTGTAACATTAGTCTATGTTTTGTATTCTGTATTGCAATAAATAAATAAAAAATTAAATACATTTAAAAAAAAAAAAAACTTTGGAAGCCAGACTTTTTCGCGGACCCCCAGGCAAGGCGTCGCGGACCCCAGTTTGAGAACCGCTGCTCTAGAGAAACACAGACCTTTTATTTACTCAGCCTCGTTGCCATAAGCTTAGTTAACATTAGCTATTCTAATGACAGAGACCGAAAATAAGTGCACCAGTAGATTAGTTATTGAAAACCCATTGTGTGTTTTTTTTTTTTTTTAAACTTAGTTCTAGGGACATTTTTATAGAGTAATAACTGAAAGGGAACCAAACAGGAGTGCTGACCGTAGACCAATCCTATGTTTACAAACATTGTGGTGCGTGCAGACTAGTTGGTGGCAGATAGCCACCGGGTTGGAACCAGTACCCGTAGAAAATGGATTCTCCACATTTTTTTTTAAATTTTTTATTGTGTCATCATATCATCTTACACTTTACAATGCTGATGTGATCTGTCTCATGAATATTAGATAATATCTTTCTCAATAATGGTTCTGGGTGCCTGGAAAGTGTCCGATTCGGAAAAAAAACCATATGACTTAAGTCTTTGGGGAAGCAGTAGATTAGTAATGTTAGCTAGCTTTAGCAGTTAGGTACTAGTTTAGCCATATAGCAACCGATCCCCAATAATGGCAATAGTGAAGAGTTGTGCTCTCGTGTGTAAGAGACAAAATCCCAATGTGAAGTTTTATCTAATACTAAAGATTGTCAATACGTTTATTTGCCTTGAAAGTATAGCCATGACGGATAAGTCGGTCACTGTTAGGAATTTGAAGTGCCTTCTGATACACGCTTTCGGTCAGCTGTCTTTATGGGGGGGAAACCTGTGTTAAAGTAAATCTTTAAAGGGACTTCTAATCATGTTGTTGGGAATATAGTTTGTAGTATATGACTGCTACATTGTAAAACAAATATACTGACATTATAGAAATAGGGTGACGTTGAGAAAGATGTGCATTTTGAATGTTAGTCTATCCTTCAGACCAACCTCTGCACTGCAGATCATAGATTCTTCTCATCCTGTCACATGGTGAACCCTTAATGTTGTCAGGGGTAGTGTACACAAGCAGCACAGGCTACAACTATTCAAAACAATAACTACTTGATTGGCTTTGGCTCAGCAGCTGCGTAAAAGGGCAACACTAATATATAGTTAATCGTTAAATATCATTAAATATATATTTTTTATTTTTAGTGTTAGAAGGGCTTTGCCGAAGATCATAAATTGCAATGTACTGAAGGGCTAAGACTGCCAAAGTGATACCTGTAGGCATGGGTGTGTGAGGCGTACTTCATTTTATATTCTTAATGTGAAAATGACTGTTCATGCAGCAAGTGTTTTTTGTCAAAGTTTACTACCTGTGCAAGTGGTATTTCCTGTCTGCTTACTCATACCGGTAATGTGTTTGCACGGTTATGGAATGTAGTTTATGGAGTTTTTTTTTTTTTGTCAAAATATATTATAGGCTACTGCTAATAGTGTGTAGATTTCTGTAAAATGGTAGTCTTCTCTTCTCCAAAAGACATTCCCTTGTGAAAAGGCTTTGTATTAGGATGGGGAGGGGTGTTGGGCCTAACAGTACCCCTCTGCATATGCATGGTTCAAGGGCATTAGTTTCATAGAGCTGTGCGGCTGAAATGTGTGTAGGAGGGACATTGTAACGCGGTTAATTTTTGGTGAAATCATCCCGATTCACTTTGAATGCTCCCACTGCTTTCGTCATTACCTCCGTCAAGGAGTTCGTATAGTGCTTTTATTTATGTTAGGACATCACGATGTCTCGGAATCATGACTATAAATGTTAAACATAATTGTTAATGATACAAATATTCTCCTATTTATTATTAATATTATAATTATTCAAATCCGAGGATGTCTGTAGAATCACGCAATCAACAACGATTTATCTTCCTTGGCTGAAGTAGCTAGCATAGCATTGGCCATTGAAATGAATAGCGTAGCTAGCATAGCATTGGCCATTGAAATGAATAGCGTAGCTAGCATAGCATTGGCCATTGAAATAAATGGGAGTTGTAATCTGTCATTCTCTCCAGGTCTATATAATACCTCCATGTACCTCGGGGCATTATTTGTGAGAATACAGCCTGATTGGCTTATGCTATGCGGGCTTTGGCCAATGACAGGCTGTCATTGTTCTGACTGAGATCAAATGTAACAGGTCAGCGAGTGAGAGTTTTGCGTAGCAATTTAACGGAGAGACAAACGCTTGTGAACCGGTTCATAACTTTTAAATTGGGCAAAGACCGGTTCATGTCATTTTAATACCGATACGGGACTTCACGCATCGATGTAGTCGTAACTTACACGCTAAAAACAGATATCGATACGTATCAGTTATTTTTTACACCCCTAATATATGTGATATAACATCTTTGTTTTGTCACCCTTTTGTTCGATTAGATAATGTGTACAGCTGTTCTGTTGAAAGACACTGACCCGCACGAAGCAAACTTTCGATCAAAGTAGTTTTTTTTTTTTTTTTTCATGTGTTCTCATTGTGTTTATGAAGAGCGGCTCTTTTTTTGTAAATTCAGTGAAACCTTGTCATCATTAGTAAGCCCAACCAAATTTGATTGAATTAGTCATATTTACCTGTATCTATTTTTTATCATCTTACCTTTTTAATTTCGTCTGTTAATTAATGAATAAAAACAGGTGTAGCTTTTGTAGGATGTCAGAGTGCCATATGCAAAGTTTTCGAGTTTGTGATTATTTTTTTTTTGCACAATTCTGAGAAATTGGTGCATGTCATTTTCAGGTCACCTTCAAGACGTGTCCAAAGGTCAAAAAGCATGCTGACTGATATGTTTGTCTTTTTCAGAGGTCTAGGCCTATGCAGTAGGCTTCACTTGAAGATGTTTAACAAGTCGTTTGGTGCTCCCTTCGGAGGTGGAGGTACTGGAGGATTTGGTACAACATCTGCTTTTGGCCAACAAAGTAAGTGATTTTTGAATCCACTTATCAAGTGAATTACTGCTGTGCTTTGGCCTTCATCAGTTGCTCGTGCCTCTGCACGTGCTGTTTGTGAGGTGAGACACCTCCACTGGTGTTCCTCGGCACCCCACCTGCTGTTGAAGGAGGGAGCCCATTTTGATCACCCTGTGTGAAAGAGCGCACATGGGTGCTTCATTTAGGCCAATTGTTTTTGTGTATTAGTGTCTTTTTTATTGGACAATCTTGCCAGTGGTCTGTGTCTGTTATTTGTTAGTGAATGAACATTTATTGGTCAGTGTTTTTACTCAGGACACATCCATAGTCAAATCTTGCTGAAATGGTGTTGTGATGGTTTTACAGCCACAAGTTTTGGAGCAACGGGTGGTTTTGGATCGTCAGCCTTTGGGGCCTCAAACGCTACAGGTGGTCTTTTTGGAGCTGCACAGACTAAACCAGGTTATCTTTTTCTCTTGACTATCATTAAATTCCTTGTCATAGACCTGCCACAGTCCGTCGAGATAAGGGGTAGACTAAACAAAACAGTTTATCTTCGCTTGTTAGGAAAGAAAGATAAAAAAGAGATGGAGGATGCATGATAGATGGATTGAATATGTAGAAATGAGATGCTTACACATTTTTAAAAACTATCATTCAAATCAGAACTACAAGAAATTGATTGTTGATTTTGAATTTAAGCAACCAACATTGTTAGTGAAATGAAGCTAAATTGATAAGTAAATAAATTGTTTAAACTGGAACACAATAAAATATACATCTTTTTGAGAAGTCCTCAGAACTCAACTTTTGCTACATTTCATTGGTCTGCAATTTATGTTCTTGGTCGACTGTTTCATGTAATTGGGACCAGGGTGTGAATGAGCATGGTTGACTCTTTGGTTCAAATTTAAAGGAAGGTGTATGTGTGAATACTTCTAATTCTTTTCATTTATATGACTGAACTATATCTAGGTGACCACTAGTGTCTCCATTTACAACGATTGATATTTGTGTTACATTAACCAAGTTGATGCAAATAGATCTTCAGTTAAGCACTCAAGCTTTTGAGCGAGCTGATGGGGGTTACCGTTCATGTTAACTGATGGGCTTGCTACTACATACAGGATAGTCTGGTATGGCTAGAAAGGTTGGGCAGACGCTAGCTGGTTAGCAGGAAAGATCTCGGCAACTGTACACAGGTAGTTTTGATATTAGGTCACTGATATTACTTCACCCTTGGTTGACATTTGGGGGGCCAAAGCGAGAACCTGCCCATTGTGTTTCTGCCTTTTACCATGGGCACCAAGCAGGTGTAGGTATCATTTGGACCATACCTCACACGGGAGTTCCAGAATATGTAGGTACCTTACCTTGTGAGCAGGTGTAGGTATCATTTGGACCAGCCTCACACGGGAGTTCCAGAATATGTAGGTACCTTACCTTGTGAGCAGGTGCTGGGTAAATGTGGGGTGCATTTGTGTGTAAATTGTGATACCGGGGCCACCAAGACACGTTGGTACTATCCTAACAACAGCACCAATAGGTTGGTAATCTCATACGGTTGGGCATCAAAGGGTAGTGGCATAAAAATATATTAAACTATCAATTTGGAACTCTGTTTGTAGTTATTAATTTAATTATTAATCAAAGTTACCTTATTAATAGCAAGGTTGAAGGGCATTAGAGTTCTGAATAGAAGAGGTTGGCAGCATTCATTCTTGTGTAACATTCAATAGACCAGCCTATATAATCAAAGTATTTATTTACACAATGATAAGAAATAACACACAATATGTAATCTAGCTAAATGTAACTAACTAATTAATTGAAGGAGTGTGTGTATGTGTAAGAGAGAGGGAATGTGTGTGTGCGCTTGTGGGCTCGGGATGGCACTTTTAGGTGCGCGCCAGAAAGAATGTGTGTGTTCCTTTGATCAGTCACCGTAGTTCTGTATGCATGTGTGTCTACGTTCTTGAATGTGACTTGAACAAAGAACGAGCCTATGTGCAGCGCAAAGTTCAAGTGTTCCCTTCGCGTGTTTGGCTACGTGAAGGCCAATGTATATGTAATCTTGTGTGATTACGATGCCATGTTAGAAGAGGGAAATGGTTAGTGATGCATGCAAGACCCTATGTCTCTGAGGAGCAATCCTAACAAAAACCCTTAGATGGTTTGGTGAAGCCAACTACCAAATAACCATAGAAATATACATCAATAGTAATGTTCAGTAAACAAAACGGATCAAGTACGTAAACAATGGCAAATGTAAACAGTTCTATGCTAGGTTGTGAGTAGCTAGAATAGCTAAATAGCCAGTCAAATTGGAAGTTACCAGTCCTTGGGGGGAAAAAAGGGTTTCCGTTGTTCTGATTAGATTAGATTAGATTCAACTTTATTTTCATTGCACAGAGTACAAGTACTGAGGAAACGAAATGCAGTTAGCATCTAACCAGAAGTGCAAAATCAGAAGAGTGCAGAGTATGTGCAAAGTGGTAATCTAAAAATAGATAAATAGAATATATACAGTATGGTATAAGGTGAGGCAGAGAGAAGAGATGATGTCCATAGATGGAGAAAGTTGTCATAGTTGTGATGTCGTCTTTGTTTCACTGCAGTTTAGGTCAGAGGATTCGATCGCTCGTTCCGTTGCATGGCTACGAGATTTCGTGCTTGGCTTTGTTCGCTCCCGTTGCAGAGTTAGCTAGCAGGTCTTCCGTTAGCTGCTCACGCTAAACTTGCTTAATCTCTTGCCAGTTTTTCCAGTCGACGTACAATTTCTGCCAAAGTGGATTTTCCACCATATTGGATTTCATGGAAAACTAAATGTTTTTCTCTTCCAAGAAAATATTGTTCAGTTGTCACCAAATGTGTTACAGATGCTTTTCAGACCAAGTTTTTTGATTGTTTGAATGGACTGTCTGTTCCAGTTCATTGAAATCGGCTGCAAAGCCGCCGAATAGATAGAGGTTATGTCTCAGAAGGGCTTTGAGATATTGACAAACTTGGTACATTGACACGGGACTCCTTTCTGAGGATATCCATAAATGTTTGCGTCATTTAACCTCTGGGGTACGCTGCAATTGGCAAAAACAGGTTTGCCTTAAAGTTATTCTTGTGTCTTCTGATGTCCTTAGAGATCCCAATATCGAGTTAGAATAGTTTAAAAACTCACAAATGTCAGGCAATTCACAAATGTAAACACTGTTACATTTATTTGCAGACAAACAAAGGTGCATTTAGCGCTTGCCATTTGTGAACATCCCTGCATTTATTTGAGGATTGCTGGGTAAATTGGATCGACCCAATGCTGGGTTAACCCAATCCTGACAGATAAGGTTTAGTTCACCCAGTAAAGGCTTTTTTATGCTACTCCGTTTTCACGGAGACGGACACAGGGAACGCCCTCTCCTACGTGGAACGCCCTCTCCGAGCACCTCTGAGAGGCTGACGTGCACCTCCTGATTTTTCTGACTATCCGTCCGAATGTTGGATAAATGAAAAAGAGTCCGTTGAATCCGTCCGTCTGTAACGGAGTCGTAGAAGTATATTTCACTCTTAACTTCAAACCATATGCTAATTCATGTTAAAACACAATACTTTGTCTGTACAAACATTTTCGTACCAGCTCAATTTACATGCTAATATAGCCCTGATTTATGTAAGCTAATATTTAAATTACAGGTAGCCTGCACAGTCAAGGGGGGAAAGGGGGCTGTGGGAGCGAAGGTATCAATACATCTGGCCCATGCTAATGCACTGGACTATACGCGTGGTCAAGAAGGAGAGATGACTGAGAACATGGCCCAAGAGGATAAGGTCTGAAGAGCACAAATTGAAAAATAAGTTGTACGAACAGGCAAGGGCAAAGAGCTGTGTTCACATCGGTGTTGGTGTTTCAGTTGAAAGGCATGAAAACCAATGCCGAGGTTGCTCTGTTTCTGCTTGACAAGTGGGTAACATTCGTTTTGCTGTTTTAGCAAAACCAGTAGTGCAGTTTTGTCTTGTTTGCTAATGTTTGTGATGGCTAATGCCATCTGGTTAGCTAGCAAGCGGGTACCTGTGTCACATTTTGTGTCGGGTAATGTTAAAGGTGAATTGTGTAGGATTTAGTGGCATCTACTGGAGAGGTTGCCGATTGCAAACCAACTGAAAACCCCTCCGCCACATAGACCGAAAAACGTACATTTGCTAGCACAGTGGGATTATTTGATATGATTCATAATTTGAAATGCTGTGCTAGGTGATGTTACCTTCTTACCTTCCTTAACTCTTGCTAGTTTTTACTCCGGTGTGTTGGATACTGTGTTTGTGTGTTGTACTTTGTCCTTTGTTTGATGTTTTATATTATAATGTTTGTTTTGCTTCAACTGTGAGACATCCACTTCTACGCAGTTTAAGGCTGGAAAGTGTAGACCTTCTCAACCGCCCGCGCCAAGTGTCGGCTTGGGCAGGAGACGCTCTGGATCGCTGGCTTGGCAATATGCGTTTGTGAACTTGGAGGGTGGAGCTTCTGAAGGAGCACTGTAGGGAAGGGTGTATTTGTTTGACTGTGGTGTTCAAATATCAACAATCTTGCTCCAGCATCGCTGGCTCCCCCTTAAGAACATTTTCACAGGCCCCAAATGTTGTCTAATCTTCACCAAATTCGACACATGTTCTGACCAAGCCTAAAAAAAAAAAATCCACCTTTACAGCCAATAAAATGATGATGAAACTGCCAAACAGGAAGTGAACCAAGTTGTCATGAAACTTGCTGTGAGTGCTTTCACCCATGCCTTTGACCTGAGAACATCACAGTGCAATGGTAACTATGAGCTGCTGAACTGCTTGCCTCACTCAGTGCTGCTTGCAGCTCTATAGTTCATTTTTAAAGGTTGTAAACTAAAATTATTCTATACAGTACCTTTAACCTAACCATTCTACAACTGACTTTAGTGACCTAAAATGGCAGTTCAGCTCTATCTGATCGGGATATCAAATGTTTGTTGTACACCGAACCTACGGTTCTTTTAATGACGTGATGCCCTCAATACACAAAATAGAAGTTAAGTTCTAAAACTAGTGTTATGATATTATGATCCAGTGGCATGAGCTAATATTTTGATAGATTTTTATGTGGTTATCCATTTTGGACAATTTCTGACCCATTCTTTCACACTGACCCATTATAGCATGTATTCGATATGACGGTCATGGTACTTTTCACTGCTTCAGAGAAGTCCACTCAATTAGCAATGGTGATCAATCAGGGGTCAAGGTTTTTTTTTTCTTGCAAAAAAAAAAAAACATTGGCATCCTTTAATCGTATAGATGTTTTCATGCTACATGTAGCCTTTAGCCTTCTCCATCTTGGTCAGACTTTTGTTTCTGCTGCCCCTCTAAAAAATGTCAAAAATGTAAACGCTTCACAGTGCAAACTGACTGGTTCTCACATGCAACTAATTTGCATAGGATTGTGAATCGGCCAACTTTCTCACTTCTCTGCTTTTGTTAGTGGGAAAGTCAGTTGTTACTTTGTCTTAAGAATCTATGTTGTAAATGCCATCTGTTCTGATTAGTTAAAGTAACACTATGCAAAAATGTGATACTTTTTGAGATATGGTTTTATAGGCAACTAGTTTAGCTACCATCCTCAAATTCATTTTGATAGCATATAGGGATGGGACTCTACAGGAGTTTCCATGTTCGACTATTAATAACGTTATTGAACAATTAATCGATTATTTGCTAAGGCATGACATCACCCCCCCCCCAAGGTTTTTCCCCCACCTATCAACCCCACACGCATTAAGGTCAAACACGCGCACAATAGGACTGATATTTCTCAAAAATAGCTTTATTAAGGATATACGCCATTTTGTAGTCAAGTTTAGTTTTCACAGCGCATTCCGACGGATTTTAACAGGTAGCGATTGCAACGCATCACTGCCTGGCTACAGCATAGACCTTTGAAAAATGAATGAATAAATAATAATAACATTGGAAAATAATTTTAAAAAGAAATAAACACGGTCTAATGACTTACATCCATCCTTTTAAACGTCAGGCTTCTCGACGCTGGCGGAAGCCCTTATTATTTGACAATGAGTTTTAACTTAGCCTACGCTACTTAACGTAAAACTATGTAGGCTCTACCTTACAGGCTAGCCTACTGTAGGCTCTGAGAAATGGCAAACAAACATCAGGCTATTAAACAACTGCCTGCATGGACTGCCTGGGCATACATTACCTATCACAGGCCCATCTATGTGTTCTTGTTCATGAAAATCAGCATATTCCTCAATGTAGTGGCATGTCACTGTAATGTAGCTCTCCGTAGTCAAGACAGTCCAGCAGTCAGTGGTTAAAGCGACGTCAACAGTAGCTAGCTTCCTTTTTAACTCAGCCTTCTTCTCAGCAAACTGTTGCTCCAAACAGTTGGTCAATGTTTTTCTGGATGGAATACGATATCCTGGCTCAATAAATCCCATTACTTCTCGGAAACCCTCGCCGTCAGCCAGACTTAAAGGCAACATGTCTTTGACAATCATATTAACTATGCGTTTGGTAATTTTGTTAGCTCGCTTGTCATCACATGTCCTCCTAGCTAGTGTAGCCTGAATGGTTTGCTGCTGGAGCCCTCCGCTGGTGGTGGCTTCGCTGGAATTTACGTTCAGATGTATATTTCTTAAATGATATACGGTGGGGAAAATAAGTATTTGAACCCCTGCCGATTTCGCAAGTGTGCCCACTTGCAAAGAAATGCGTGATCTATAATTGTAATGGTAGGTCTATTTTGACAGTGAGACAGAATATCAACAAAAACATCCAGAAAACTGCATTTTATAACGGTTATGAATTGATTTTTGCATTTGATCGCAGCAAATATGTATTTGAACCCCTGAGACGTTGTACTATGGTAAGTAAATACAGCGTCACTGTAACTGCAGTGGACTTTATCCTCTTTTCTTGAGTAATGGTCCCACACTGCACTTCTCCTAGGCCTCTTCATCTTTGCTCGTCTGCTGTAGGAAGTCGTGCTCGCGCAAGATACCGGAAGATGTTGTTCTCATAATGCGCGGGACTAGAACAATTATTCATTAGGCTTGGATTTTTATTCAAATGAATTCTTAATGACGAATAATCGATCATCGATTATTCATTACCAACCCTAATAGCATATGGTCCTTTTGAAGGTCGGATAAACACCTGTGTCTTCCCCACTAGCCATCCGGTATATGCCCTATGTAGTTCTGTGTAACGGGCTGGTACACCCTGCAAAAATGGAAGAAAAGCTTTCACACGCATGACTGCCAGTTATACTGCCAAAAGACACCAGTTAGTGTGTTGGCAAGCTTCTATCAGTGTCAGCTGTTGGTGGTGTTTGCAAGGTTTTTGCATGCCTTTTAGGTAGTTAGCTTACTAGTTTTGGAACAGAACTCCGTATTGCTGCTCTAACATCAGGGTAACCGCAACATAATTACAATTGTAATGAAACCTTAGTGTTTATTACCTTACTGTATTCTTCATGTTATTCAGATCAGGACAGTTAAACATACCTGTCTACCTGCCTGTTATTTACCTCTCTCCCATCTTTGGTTTTTATTGTAAATCAACCTGTGGAATATGTGAACAGAAACAGAAAATAAGAAAATGCACAAATTACTAACTGATTCTTCTTTGGTGATTTTTCTAGGTGGGCTCTTTGGATCTAGCACTTTCAGTCAGCCAGTTCCTCCAGCCACCAGTAGTGGTTTTGGCTTTGGTACTGCAAGTGGAACGTCCAGCAGTCTATTTGGAAACACCAACACTGCAGGAAGTGGTCTCTTTTCCCAGCCAAGCAATGCCTTCGGTGCCACCAAACCAGCCTCCTTTGGCAGTAAGTATCCATTTGGTCTCTCATTATACTTTAATACAATGTACTTGCATTTATCACTATTATTTATAAAACTTAAGTTGTCTTATTTCACTGGACTCTCTGGTATTCTAGTAAGTTTTGGTTTTAGTTGGATTTCTTTTGTAGAAGTAATGAACATTGAGGCCAGTATAATTCATTGAAGCTTGAGTGTATTGTAAGACCCCTACCATATATTATTTCATCCTCAACAGAGTAAAAGCTAGATTTGAGATGATGCAATGTGATATTCAAAAAAAAAAGGATGTTGAAGGGGTGATTTTAAGACTTGTGTGAAGCATGCCAAGGATAGATGATGGCCTATGACATTTTGAAGTTTTCTAGGTAGAAGTTAGGTAGATTTACAATACCAAAATATATGACTTCAATATGATACCATGTCTTAATTTCTCGATACCGATACTGAAACAATACAACAGCAAAAACCTAAAACCTCAGGAAAAATTTTATAATAGAAGACGTGTGGAATGTAAAATTAATTGTTTTTAATGAATAAAGTAAAGGCAGGGTCTCTATGAAATCAAGGTCTTCGTGTTAAAACTTTTACATGATATGCAGTAATCTGATGTCCCCTAGACTTTAGACTGGAGTTTTTTTTTTTTAATTGCCCCTTCAGATTCCGATGGTGAAAAATGTATCATTTTGTTACAAAATAAATCCTACTCCTTTGACGTATACTCTTTATACAGGTTGGCATGCCTGTCCGCTAGATGGGTAGCCATTGGATGTGTTGCTACCCTTGGTCTGTGTGGGTTTAGGTTCATGGCTTTCTGGTGTCTCTGGGCTTTCCCTTACTGTAGAGACACAAGAAAAATAATCCCATGTTTCGCTACTCGATGCAGATACAGCACAATGGTATAGTAGCCTGTTTGTACATGTACCAGGTTTGATTTAATCATATAGCCTACCTAGCAAGAGGTAAGTAAGTTGGCTACACCAAACTTTTAAAGCTCTTCCTTTGTTTGTAAATATCTGCCTACCGTCACAAATCATATTTTAGATGGAAAATCGCACAGGTACTCACCCACCCTGAGTGAACCGTACTTTATCTTACTGCGCAAGCAACTTGGAGTAGGGCTGCAAATCTCCATTTGAAAATGCATACAGGTTATGAACACGCAAGTGCCAATTAACACTTTATATCTCATGATGTCCTATGTTATGTTACAACATGACTGTATATGTTGATATATATTTATTCAAATCAGTTTGCCTTTTAATGGGATCATTTGCTGCAGGCATCTTTACAACCGTTTCATTGTTTCTCAGCTTTTGGAACCAGTACCGCAAGTGGTGGACTATTTGGTGCAACCCAGACCCAGAACGCAAACCCATTTGGAGGTACCTCAGGGTCACTCTTTGGGGCGTCAAGTTTCACCGCACAACCGCAACAACAACAACAACCGGGAACAACGGTGAAATTTAATGTAAGTGGAGATATTTAATCTTTGGTTGCATATCACAAAACTTGTGTTGGTATTGAACTTGTACTTTGTATTGAAAAGTTAGAAATTCCACATCTTTGACTGTGACGGGCATTTTTGTTCTTTAATTCTTTTTTGCATGCTATTTTAGTATCCTAATCAATTCTGATTGGTCAATAGTCATTTTACCGGAGTTGGGAAAGGTTTATCATTCTTGAACCAGTATTACTATGGGCTGAGATGAAAACAGAGACAGAATTGCCCTCACTGGTTGAAGATTGATTAAAGAAATTATATTCTTTAACTGATAGCTGTTGTTTTGATCTTTGCTGACTACCTATCATTGGTTGCTGAGAAAAATTAGCGCATTTTGTTTTAGGACTATTCCAATTTCCGCACCACATTATCATACCAATATGATAATATAATTAACATAAACCATTAAGATAAAACACATTTAAATAATAAAAATCTTCATGTATGCACCTCTGTCACAGCACCAGGAGGAAAGCAGGAACAACCACCCCTTTGATTAGTGGATGCTAAATACTTAAGTAGGGCCAATGATTTTCCGTTTAAAAAAAAATGAATTTTCCGTTTCACATTTTGGGGAATTCCGTTTTATTCCATTTCGGCTAATTTGGTTCACCCTGAGGTAGATTGATGGCTTAAAATAAGTGAATAATATGTGCCACAAGTGACCCAGACCTTCTAAGTTGTTTGCCAGCCATCAACAGAACAGAAGCCTAAAAAAACATTGGGCCTCATTCTCGAACGTAGTTGAGAAGAATTTAAGAAGGAATTTCTTCTGAACTCCACTTCCAGTGGATTTATGAACAACTTTGGCATTCATGAAAGTTTTCTCATCTGGGATTTGTTCTGAACTTCAGAAGACTTTCAGAACGCGAAATAGCAGTCGTAAATCAGCCAGAGTTTTCTCAAATGCGATTCCTCAAAAAACCACAAGATGCCCCACTGGGCCTCTCCGTGTTAGAAGTGTTAAGGGCTGAATTGGTGAGAAATTGTTGGTGATTGCGTTCACATCCACTCTACAGACATCCTCGGATTAAAATAATTCTAATAATAATAAATACGAGAATATTTGTATCATTTAACAATTACGTTTCACATTTATAGTCATGATTCTACGAGGCATCGTGATGTCCTAAAATAAATAAAAGGACTAAACGAACACTGCAAATGTAAGTGAATAAATAAATAAGCACTTAACTCAATCGCGTTGATCTAGCCATTGTGGAATAGAATGGACACATCTACATCCTGCAACAGTACCTCCACCTCAGCTCCGGTGAAGTTAGATCTACGATACCTTTCTGGCTTAACCTATGTGAAGCTATACTACTTGGCTGTGCAATCCAGTGTTATTTGGACATAGATTAAAGACCTAGAACACCCTCCGGCATGAACACAAACTATTCCAATTATTTATTTGTATCAGGCAGTGGAACGTGACTCAAAAGCCAATGATAAATCATACATCTGAGGTGTGTCTGCATTGAGAGAGCACATTCCTAAAGACTGGTGCAATAGTGGTATATGTACAAGCGGATATACATCAACGATTTAAAGTTCCAAAGGCTAAATGGAAAATTGATATTGACTACCAGTAGCTGTATGAAGTAGTATGTTTAGATTTGATTTAAATAAAAATAGTTTTTACTACATTCCTTTTACTCATGTTTTTATTGCTGAGGTCTTCTAAAATATAATCATACATTTTGCCTCAATGTTTTTAGTTAGGGGAACTATACAAAAACAGACTACCTAAAGGAGTCTTGGACTCCCAAGTTCAGCTAATAAATATACAGCCATTCTCAAAAAAGTCAAGACCCCTCTCCTAGTGTATCTTTGTGACTTAAAGAGCTTTCATCATACTCACCCTCATAAAATATTATGTTTAATCTCAGGAAAAAGAAAACATTACCTCCAGTAAATGCTGAGGAGGCTTTGTAACCATTTTACAAAATAGAACTTCTTTTAATTGTGACGTCCATGGTCAGACTGAAGCTGCACTACAGTCCTCTGCTGGAGATCTCCGCTTGCTATATGTATTGTATTGTGTATATAACTAGCCAGATAACTGCTAGCAGCAAGCTTGGATCAGCCAGGAGTATTATCGATAGATTAGGCTGGCAATGGAGTCTCCCACACTTATTGAATCCATTACTGGCTTTGCTGCTCTTTGCTGGCTTTAGGAATACCTGCTATCTAACTTAAAGGAATTTGCCGTTTTGGAATACTGCTCTGTCAAAAGCCTGACAGACTTCTCTTTAGGGCTGAACGATTAATTGCATTTGCGATTAAATCGCGATATGGTAAAACGCGATTTTGTAACCGCAACGTCCGCGATTACAACGTGGTCTAAAAAAAAAAAAAAAAAAATGTTTTTTTTAACATTTAAAAAATTTTTTTTTTTTTTTTTTTTTAAGATGGTAAATCTTGCGCACAGTGTTTAAAAAGTGCATGCCTAGTGTTTATATTTACCATGACTTTGTTTAAATTACTTAAATGCACAGTGGCAAAGCCACCGATTTGTTGTTCTTGTTTCTGTAATGAGCAGTTCAATAAAAATGTAAAATGTGGGAAAGAATATTTTACACTAAATGTATCTAATATTGTGTTGGTCATATTTAAATCATTCATTACGTTTTGTTGGGGAAAAAAAAGAGGATAAAAAAAAAAATCGCATATTAAATCGCAATCGCAATATTTTGGTAAAAAATCGCAATTAGATTATTTTCCCAAATCGTTCAGCCCTACTTCTCTTACATAGAAAACCATTGCGGTGTTAGAATTGGACAACAACCGTTTTGGGGCAGGACTCTGTGAAAGGTCCATTGGAGATATGTTCTGCTCTTTATAAAATGTTTTTAATTACTGGTTTTGTGCTTTCCTCAGCCACCAACAGGAAGTGACACCATGGTAAAGGGTGGAGTGACAACCAGTATCAACACAAAACACCAGTGCATCACAGCCATGAAGGAGTATGAAAACAAATCTTTAGAGGTAAGAAATGCTCATTTTCTACCCATTAAACTCAGATCTTTGATTTCTAAGTCAAGTTCATTACTGCATCTAAATTCTGTCAGTTTGAATTTGAGACGATTTTTATACTGCTTGCAAAGTACTTTATTGGTATTCCTAGAATTATTCATATTTTTCTGTGAATAAATTCTCAAGAACTACTTAATATAACAACTTTGTTCAAACTTTGTTGGGTAGGTTACTTGGGTAATGACACTTGGTGTAGAAAAAAAAAAAAAAAAACGTAGCCTAAGATAGACCTACATTGAGCCATTGTGACATCATTATTAGGTAACTATATTTGTATTTCCTGAAGGAAATACCAGTGCATTCAAAATAAATATAAAGTAAAAGATTAGAACATTTAATTAAATTCAATGCATACAGTGTCTCAATGTGGTTGCTATGGTGTTGTTAGGGCAGTTGGGGTTGTTGCTATGTTGGTTGCTTTGGTGTCGCGAGGGTAGTGCTGGAGGTTACTAAGGTGTCACTTTAGTGTTTTAGGTAGTTGCTAGGGTGGCCCTAGAGTAGTTGTCAGATTATGTCAGTTATGTTATGTAATCAGAGTGGTTGCTAGAGTCTTTGATAGTGGTTGAGGTCATTGCTAAGGTTGTTGCTAGGGTGTCTCTGCTGTAGTCAAGGTAGTTGTTACAGTGGTTATGGCATCATTTAACTCTTCCCCTCTTTCTAACTGCAGCATTCCAGTCCCTCTTTCTATTCCTCTTCTCTCTCTCTTTATTTCTCTCATCTCTTTCTCAGACTCTCTTTGTATCTGTTTCCTTTCCTTCCCGTATTCACTCTCTTAACTCTTTTATTCCACGTCTTTGCTGCATCATCTCTTCCCATTTTCTATCCCTTTTATGTACCATGGCTGTCACTTGATTGAAAAGCACTAGGTAGGTCTTTCCACCACGAGATACCACTAATGACAAGAATCTTGATAGCCATATCTTGCTGTGTAGAGAAGGCAAAGACAACAGACGTTCTTCAGAGCATGAAAGTGATCGTTCTTCCTAGATCTCAATAAGATGCATTGTACACAATGAGGGGAGACCAAGTCATTTTGAACATTAACAGATTCATATTTTAGCAGCAGAGCGGGTTGATCAGTGAGTCATTGGTGTTGGAGTTTATTGCTCATCCAACAGGTGGTAGGAGAATCAAACTTTTCTTTCGTAGGGTCAAGTGTTTGCATCCAGGTAATTGCATAGGTTACAATGTGCAACAGTTGACCGCAGTTGTGGCGCAATCACATTTGCATGTTCTTGTGGAAATGCATTTCCACTTTAGAGTTGCCAGACAGAGAGATTTCAAAGCTTTCCCCAATGTTTTCAGCGTAAGTGACTGCCTCGTATTGTAATAAAAGCATATGAGCAAAATTGTGGGAGTGGACATTTAAGCATTTGGTTTGAGTGTTTGGTTGTATTTGGTTCTGTTGCCACTGACCCATGAGTGAACCTGATCATGCTGTGTGTCTTTCTTACCATGTTTATTGTAGGAACTCAGAATGGAGGATTACCAGGCGGGCAGGAAGGGTCCCTCCAACCCCATGGCAGCTGCGACGGGAGGTCTCTTTGGGACGGCTGCCGCTGCTGCGCCGCCCAGCACAGCTGCTGGCCTATTTGGCGCCACTGCAAACAATACAGGCTTCTCTTTCGGACAGAATAAGACCACATTTGGAACCAGTTAGTATTCCTTTTCCCTTTTTGCACATCTAAGAGAATTCTCCATATGTGACGTGTCCCTAAAGCTGTGATTTAACATGTACTTTGGAAGTTAAAACAGTTTGACTTAATGTACTCTTGGCAGGCGCTGGGGGATTCGGTGCAGCAACAGGCGGTCTTTTTGGTCCGCAGCAACCTGCGCAGCAACAAGCTGCCAGTCTCTTCAAGCCCTTTGGCCAGCCTACAACAACGCAAACTACAGGCTTTTCTTTTGGCAACACCAACACTTTGGGCCAACCCCAAACCAGCAGCATGGTGAGCAGGCACTGGAAACTTACAACTTGGGGACTTGCAGTTGGTATGCTGTAGTATGCAAGTACCTGTCACTTTTACACTAGATACTAAAACTGAGGTCTTTATTTATTTATTTATTTATTTATTTTTGACAATAGGTCTCTATTTTAGTTTCTACATGATCATCTACTTAGAACTGAGCCACCTCAGAGGCTTCCTCCTATGAAATGGGGGATCCTCCCATAGACCGTCACCTTGTGCTTAGGTTCAGGCCTTGGGCTCTGTAAAGTGCTTTGAGACCATGTCTATTGTTAATATCGCTCTATAAATGCGTTTCAATTGAAACTAAATCCATTAGTTGGATGCATTCTCCAAGTAGTTCTTATCAGTATTATATAGCAGTATTCAGAGGCCACACTCTTATTTTAGGGAATAGAAAGTTCTGTTCATGTGAAAATGCTCAGGAAATGCTCACCATTAGCAATTATAACCGCTGAATATACTTCTTATTCTAGTGCTGAAGGACCAAAACACTTAAGACATAATAATAATAATAATAATAATAATAATGGATTTTATTTGTATAGCACACTTTAAAATACAAAGAAATCTCAAGGTGCTTAAAATAGACAGTCACAACAACAATAATACAAAGTAATAGAAGTGCTAATGAAGTTCAGAAAATAGGATAATATAATATACCAAAAAAGATAATAAATGAATTTAAAATAATTAATAAGATTATAATGAGATCGAATAATATGTATTAAAAACAGAGTAGTTTTGGACAGAGCAATTAATACAATGCATTCTAAAAACAACACAGAAAAGAAACTAAGACAAAGACCAGGACTTTAGGTTACATAGTGATTGATTGATTTGGCTTAAGTAATGCCTGTGTTATCTGAGGATTTTCTTGTTGAGATATGTAATATACATGATTATGAATGGACAAACTGCAGTTGACATATTATGATGCCATGAGGAGTTGGGTATTCGGTATGAACTTCAAATTAGATGTCTGAAGACCCTCTTACTCCAGAGGGTCTAAGCAGCAGGAATTCAGCTTTGCTCTATGTACTTCTGTGCTCCGGGACGGACCAATTCACAATAATGTAAGAAACGCTTATATAGAATGTCATCAACAACTATATATACAACAAAGAGGTTTGAAAACAGAATAGTTTCAGTCGTACACAAGAACAGATTCAGATTTCAGATGTATATATCAATATCAAAGCAAATCATTGCCTTCCTGTCTTAACTTCTCACTCTACTTTGATATAGGGAAGAATAAGTAGAAGGGTATATTTTCACATGGTGTATGGGACATCGTTTAGCTTTGGGCTATAGCAATGTAAGTTAACCCTTACGGCATTCACCAGGGAGAAGATTCTGGTAGAGATGGTGCATTTTGGAACAACAGTTGAGGCAGCTCTTTCAGTCAGGGAACGTTTTTAGTTTAGACTTGATGGAAAGAGTGTCTGTTTCTTGAATAGAGATTAGAGATTCTTCCGTAGGAGAGGGGCTAGATGGCAAAAGGCTGTGCCTCCTATTGTGCTTTCTTTTTTTTTTTCTCTTGGAACTCTGCGAATGAAGGTCTTGGCTCGGCGGTAGAGGACGGCTAATTCTTTGAGTGATTTTGTGCTAGACCATTTTGAGCTTTATATGTTTGAAGTACTTTGAAATCAGTTCTACTTTTGATAGGGATCCAGTGTAAAGAGTCAAGTACAGTTAAGATGTTCGTACTTTTAGTGCTAGGAAGTGTACCAGTTTGTATGAGTTGGAGGCTCTTTAGTGAGTTGTTAGATCCAGACAGAAGAGCATTGCAGTAGTCTAGTCTCAAGTGATAAATGTTTGGATTAGTTTGTCTGCATCTTGAAGGGATGTTACTTTTCTGATCTTGGCAATATTACTTAGATGAAGAAAAAAAGAACGTGTTTTCAATAGGGAAATAAAAATTGGGGTTTAATTTAATTTAATTTAATTTAATTTAATTTAATGTCAGGTCATATGTATGTAAAGCCTGATGTCAAAAGCCAGTAATGTGTAAAACTGAGTTTGACCGATTTTAGGAATGTTAATCTGCTTACCGTAATTTCCGGACTATAAGCCGCTACTTTTTTCCCACGCTTTGAACCTCGCGGCTTAAACAACGATGCGGCTAATTTATGGATTATGATACCTGTGACTGTATAAGGTGGCTTTGTGGAGCTAGGATGCTAGCATGGATGCAGCCGCATGGATGCTTAGCTCCACGCGATTTCTCAGTATCTCTCAATAACTTAACTAATGTCAAAATAACCACAGTCTACCGGCGTAGACAGAACACAACTCAAAACACTTTACACAACTCAACAAGTTTACAACAATACAAATCCAGTCTTCAAGTTCTTTAGCTCACTGGTTTCAAACTAGCGTCTGTCTTCAATCTAACGCTCTTAAAGCAACAGTGCACTTATCGTAACTGGCTAAACTAACTATTATATTACTTTTGATATTCATTTTAGCCTGTGTAAAGTTAATTGGTTTCAATGTACCGGTATGCACCTGCGGCTTATAGACATGTGCGGCTTATTTATGTTAAAAATAATTATTTAAAAAAAAATTAGTGCGTGAGGCTTATATTCAGGTGCGCTCAATAGTCCGGAAATTACGGTACATTTTTTTCCTCTTTTTAAACATCTGGGCCAAACAGGAGGTAGTGTACTCATTCAAAAATGTGGTTTTGTTGTAGTAATTCAGTGTTCAAGTGAAGCAGTCATAGAAATTCTAGACCCCAAATGACGTTGAAGTTAGACATAACAATTTGTATTAACGTGATGGGGTCGGTGTGGTGAGGCCCGAATGATCCGTTAACTCATCACCCTTCTATTGGTTAATACCATACGTCAGTTTGGAACACCTCGTTAAGGGATAACATATTTGTATTTACAAAATGTTTCAGAGAACCTTTGTAATGGAACTTTGGTGATGAACAGGAATCAGTAGTCAGACAGTGCTGCTAGCTTGGCCCTCCTGGAACATTGTTTTTTTGATTATGGATCTCGTACCAAAGCACTAGTGTCGCATGTGTCACATGTTTGTGGCGTTACATTTTCGACTTCTGCATCCAAAATGAGAAATGAAATTATTAAAGTTAATGGATAGTAACTAAAAATGTTGCTGCAGTTTGTCCATAATAAAAAAAAAATGTAGTTAAACTATTTTTGTGTGACATTATTAATGGATAGTGCTCATACGAAGGGTAAAACAAAAGGTAGCCAACGGGATGTCAAAATAAATCATTTGTAAAACTACATTTTTGTACATTGACTCCTAATCCTCTGTGTATCTCTTTGGTAGGGCTTGTTTGGTAACACAGCTGTGTCTCAGGCTGGAGGTCTGTTCGGGAACACGGCAAACACCAGCACAGCTGCAGGGTTTGGTGCAGCTTCAGGGCTCTTCGGCCAACCCAACACTGGCTTTGGTGCCGTGGGTGCACAGGTAACCAGTAAACGTTGATGTGCACCTCGGATTGGAATGCTTCTAAATGGTGGCTTAATGTTGATTTTTAAAAAAAATTTTTTTTTTAATGCCTGGGGTTTTTGTTTGTCACAGAATTTGTTTGGAAACAAACCTGGTGGTTTCGGGACAACCACAACGAGTGCTCCATCCTTTGGAACTGGAACGGGCCTGTTTGGAAACAAGCCTACCCTTACACTGGGCGCTAATACACAAACAGCCAATTTTGGTAAGTCTGATATCCTATCGTCTTGGTTTTGAAAAATTAGTTTGGGTTTTTGTTTACAGAATCATATTTCCTTAGTGCATATAGTCCTACCTTAAAATCTGAATTTGGCTCAACAAAACTGTCGTAGGAATAGTTTGGACTTGGCATGGAACCAATCTTATATTCCAAATAAGTAAAGCGGCAAGAGCTTCTGTTTGGTGTGGTTCGGTCTGCCTGAGAATGAAGAGGCAATGTAAAGATTTAATGGCAGACACACACAACAGTATGATGTCCCTCACTTATCTGATGATTTGATAGGAATTTATGCCATCATATTTTGAAAAGTGGAAATACTATTTGTTTTTGTCTACTTTGTGTTCATGGTGTTCTGGTTAGCTATGCTAGTCAGCTATCTGGCTAATGTCACCAATTTAGTTTTTCTAATTCATTCAATTCAATGTATTTATATATCGCCCAAACAATAAAAATAGTCTCAAGGTGCTATATAAAGCCCAGGGCCTGAACCCCCTGAGAACAAGCACAATGCAGACAGGGGCAATGAAAAACTCCCTGTTGATCAGGAAGAAACTTCAAGCAAAACTACGGCATATAAAGGGGGCGGGGGCATCTGCAGTGATGGAAAAAGAAGGGGAGGGAGGAGAAGGAGGAAGAGAAGGAGGAAGGAGGAAGGGGAGGGAGGAGAAGGAGGTCGGAGGAGAAGGAGGTCGGAGGAGGAGGAGGGGAGGGGAAACAATTCGAAACTTTGCAAATGAAAGCATGCACGTATCAGGATTCCCATGCTAGCATACATGTGGTAAATGTACACAATATATACAAACATAACGTGTTATATACATGCTGCACACACAATTGATCGAGGATAAGGTGGGGAGAGCGCATTCAGGTATTGGAGAACAGCTTGGTGGGTAGTTAGAGTTATGAAACAGAAAACTATGTCAATGGTGGCAAAGGTTTCTCTGAGGTTTATTCCAGCGTGCTCCTGTAGAGTCAAAGGTTTCTCTGAAGTTTATTCCAGCGTGCTCCTGCAGGGAGTCAAAGGTTTCTCTTTTCTCTGAGGTTTAATCCAGCGTGCTCCTGCAGGGAGTCAAAGGTTTCTCTGAGGTTTAATCCAGCGTGCTCCTGCAGGGAGTCAAAGGTTTCTCTGAGGTTTAATCCAGCGTGCTCCTGCAGGGAGTCAAAGGTTTCTCTGAGGTTTAATCCAGCGTGCTCCTGCAGGGAGTCAAAGGTTTCTCTGAGGTTTAATCCAGCGTGCTCCTGCAGGGAGTCAAAGGTTTCTCTGAGGTTTAATCCAGCGTGCTCCTGCAGGGAGTCAAAGGTTTCTCTGAGGTTTAATCCAGCGTGCTCCTGCAGGGAGTCAAAGGTTTCAGAGGAGGTCTATTCCAGCGTGCTCCTGCAGAGTCAATTCCAGCAACACAGAAGCAAGAAAGTGACGTTCAAGAAGCAAGAAAGTAACGTTCCAGTGTTCTAGTTTAAATGGAGTTATTGGATTGAATTTTCACAGGAGTGAGACAAAACATTTCCAAAATTCCAATTCCGTTGTATGCAAATACAAGATGTGTGCGGGTGGGAGTAGGACCCAAATGGAAAAGATCCTGGCAGGAGCGGGACAAAATATGACATAGCATTACATATATACCATTTATGTATACCATTGTCTACTGCCATCAGTTGCACCACAGATCATTTTCAGCAATATACCAAGTTTACAATTTACATTAAAGTAAATTATTTATTTTAGTTTACACTTACATTTACTTTTAGGAATTGCCTAGAAAGTATCTTGGAGCTGTGTGTCTAGTTTGTTTTTCTGACCTAATGTGCTCTTTGTTTCAATGTGTCAAGGCTTTGGTGCCAACCCCGCTGGAGGAGGCCTGTTTGGGAACAAAACTGCTGCCACTGGGCTGGGCACGACCCTGGGTGCTGGCTTCGGGGCAGGTTTGTGCCCCACATTCCATACATGCATGTTTTTAAATTGTTCTTTTTCTGTTTGCAGTGAAAACATCCAGTGTAAAAAAAGAAAAGCACAAATATCTCAGATATATAAATAATACAATACAAATACATAATTAAGACAGGTTCAAGCTGTCTTACTGAGCTAATATGAGTGCTTTTTTTATTTTCACTCAATGCTTTCACTGTAAACAGAAGACCTGTTTTTTGTACTTTTCTACATTATGTGCCCACATATTTTGTCATTTCTGTTCATTCTTTGATCTGAAGAATCTTCATGATTGATGAAGAGGTATTGATGATGAGAAGGTACAATACATGTACACTGCAACTGGCCATCGAGGCAAATGTGTTCATTTTTCTGACTGGTATTGGTGCCAAAAAGGACTGTACTTGCCGTAGGTAGCGCAGTTGGCACCCTATGGAGGTCAAATCTGGGTGTTGCTTACATGAAAAAGAAATTGATGAAGCCACCAATATGGATATGGGTAGCCACACTTCATTAACGCAGGCCTCCGTTACTCAATCAAATAACATACACACAAGTTTATGCCATTTCTATCTACCCCTCACTTGGTTATGGTGTCAATCCGTTGTCATGGTAATGCAGTAGACTCAGAGGTTCGTTATCGCGCTTATTCCGCCGATCCCTTTAGAAAAAGAATGCGTTTAGCACTGGTGTGATTGTATTTAATGAAGGCACGCCTCCTGCAGTTGCGGACGAAAAAGCAAATCTGTGCGATTGTATTTCAGCAAACACCTCAGTTAGCCTCTAGGAAATGCAATAGAGACCATTACTTTCATGTAACGGCCCTTTTTCCAATCAGGACCTTAGTCAATTGGTGGGTGAAGATGGAAGCTGTTTTATGTGGCTGTTGGTTTATTAAAAAAAAAATCTGTCTGATTGTAAAACTAGCTTGACCCAGGGTCGCTATATGTTGAGACGTAATCTGATTTAAAATCATTGGTGAATTGAGGTTTACTCTTTGCTGGTTAATGACCGGGACAGCCCCTCTTGCACAAAATAAATCTGACATTGTCCCTGTCATTAACTGGTAAATGATTAATTTGCGATTACTCTGTGATTTAAGGCTGTGAACAGTTTAAACTACTTAATTGCAAACAATGACATGGGTATCCATAGTTAATCCTAATGAAAGCAAATCTGAAAGGTTTAATGCTAAGCCTTTGTCCATATGTTGTTTTGTGTTGCAGCTGTGGGGCCTGGGCAGACTTCACTCTTTGGAAATAACCAGAACAAGCTGGGCACGACCTTGGGCACAGTGGGGGGGTTTGGAACCTCTGCATTTAACACGGGCACAGGTTCTCTTGGTCTCGGAGTGCCACAACAGCCCATGTCACTCACTGACCCCAGTGCCGCCGCGGCACAGCAGGCCGTTCTCCAGCAGCAGATCAATGCACTGGCATACTCGCCCTTTGGTGACTCTCCACTCTTCAGAAACCCCTTGTCTGACCCCAAGAAGAAAGAAGAGGTGAGAATATACATACATATATGCCACGTTAGTCTTCATTAATTACCACAAAGATTTGGGTAATTCCGTGCTAAATCACTTCCAGCCTTCTAGCTCATGTCATGGATTTGTTCCTGAATTCATGTAGCTACTAAGTAAATGAAGGAGCTGGGATTCTTAACATTTCCCTCTTGAATTTTGAGCATATAAAGGGATTCATTGTAATCGGTTTTAATTTTTACATTTCCAGTTACCAAATTACATAAATAAATCAACTAGGCACTATGATTGCTCAATTATTAAATAATAATCAGCAAAATGACCATTGGGGAAGGAATTTTGGAGTTGCCAGTGAGCAGCCTGTTGGAGTTCAAATGTCCTTGCAGTCCTTGCAGATCCTCATCATTTGGAAGAAAGTTTTTTTTTTTTCTCGTTTTTTCCCCCTCCCCTGTAAATGAGGTTTGAGTGCCAGCCATGCTGAGGTGATTGTCATTATGTGATCTGCTATATATTATTGATATGGAAAGAGAAATGTAGTGTCATGTGGCCAATATATACACACGTATGTTAATCTCCAAGTGCATTGTATTGCCTAAGAAATGACTTGTATGATCTGCACATCAATGAGAGCTGTCTGATTGCATCTAGCAACCCTTTGTTCTGACAGCGTCTGAAGCCCACCAATCCTGCAGCTCAAAAGGCTCTCATTTCAACAACCCACTATAAACTGACCCCAAGACCTGCCACACGTGTGCGTCCCAAGGCACTGACCCCCTCTGGCACCCTAAAGTCAGTGCTCTTTGATGGCCTGGATGATGACGAGCCCTCCCTGACTAATGGAACCTTTGTGCCCAGGTGAAGAAGATTTTATAATAATAATCAACTATTTTGATTATTCTTGTGTTTCTTGTCTATGCTTGATATATAAAATGTCACTGCTAATCCAAGTTGTACACAATTGTAGGAAGAACATCAAGAAGCTGGTACTGAAGAATCTTTCTAGTAGCAACCTTTCAACTGTGGACAGGGATGTAGATGACCTGGCCTCCCCTCCAGAGTATCCACTAAGGTCAGAGGTCATATGCTACCATTTGGATTGTCATTCAGCTCTGAGGCTGCAGTATGTACAACAGCAGGCATGCTATCCAAAGCAACTTAGAAAATCGTTTTGAAAATGTAGAATCAAAACTTAAAATGTAGAACTATATATAGACATAGGCAAATCATTTATAATAATGATGATAATAATAATGCTTTTTAGATCATTGTTATTATTATTATTTTCTTTTAAGAAGGAACATATCAGATCATCAGGAAAGAAAAACCTTGAGGAAATGGGTCTTCAAATTATTCTTGAAAATGGCAAGGTTTTGTCCTGATCAGATAGAATTGGGTAGGTCATTTCACCACCAAGTACCGAAGACCAGAAGTCAGGATTCCAAACTTGGTGGAAAGAAGGCATGGTGACATGATGTTTATCATAGGAACATAGTTCTGAATAACGAGTTAAAGTGGGTGGGTGCCGCTCTAATGGTTGCACTATACGCAATTAGCTCAGGAGTGATACGTGTTCTCTTTGGCTGATCAAAAAGCAGGCATGCCACAGTGTTCTTGACCGTCTGTAATGGTCTCTCCCAACATGCAAGCAAGTCGGCTTGAAGATCATTTGCAATAGCCTCGTCTTTAAAAGGCTGAGGCCTGATCTTCCAAATGAGAGAGAGAAAAACGAGAGTCTGTAGATGGAAGCCACATGTTTAGAGAAACTGGGCTGGTTGTCAATCATGACACCAAAGTGTTTTGCAGCCTTAGGTGGACTAGTAGGCAGGTTGTATTCTATTATTATGTTGGATAACTAGATTGATTGGGAATGCCAAGAGATCTCTTCAAGAGTCTTGCAAGTTGAAAGAGGTTTCTTTCTGTGCTCTGATTACCTTCTCAAATTCCAGTTTTCATAATATAAATAAATCTAAACACGGACACCCTGTTTCTCCAGTTGCATAGAGGAGTCTGAAGACGTGAACCGAACAGACATGCTTGGAGAAGATTCTTCTACATTGCCAGAGACCCCTGACCAGCAGAACACTGTGTGTGAATTCATCTCAAATAAAAGCGGAGGTGAAAGGGAAAACCGAAGTGAGCCCAGCTTGGACCCCATCAATGAGGAGACGTTCATGAAGGATGATTGTGTTCCAGAGGAGCTCGAGGAAGAGCAAGATGCACCAAAGTCCCCCCACCCAGCAGGTTTGTGTTCAGGGCTTTTCTTCCTCTATTCGTGTGGTCCCTAAAGACTGAGATTTCAGCTTATAGGTTTATTTAGTCCCTTAAAAAGTCCTAAACATCTTCAATTTAGTTTTTGATATTCAAGGTCTAGAAATGTATTAAAATGACTGGAATTGTTCGGTATGTTTTTCTTTTTTTAATGATTCATATAGTGAGTTTTTTCTGTTGATATACATGCCGTTTCCATATTCCCGTCATCACTGAAATTGACCAAAATTTTAGAATAGAATAGATAAAAAGAATGGGCCTCATTCTCGAACGCAGTTAAGAAGAATTTAAGAGGAATTTAAGAGGAATTGGATTTAGGACAACATTCGGCATTCATGAAAGTTTTCTCATCTGGGATTTGCTCTGAACTTCAGAAGACTTTCCGAACTCGAAATAGCAGTCGTAACTCGGCCAGAGTTTTCTCAAATGCGATTCCTTAAAAAACCACAAGATGGCCCCGTTGGCCATCTTGTGGTTTTTTGAGGAATCGCATTTAAGAAAACTCTCCGTGTTAATGAATTTGTGAGAAATCGTTGGTGATTGCGTTCACATCAACTCTACAGATCCTCGGATTAAAGTATCATTAACAATTACGTTTCACATGTAGGCCTATAGTCATGATTCTACGAGGCACCGTGATGTCATAAAATAAATAAAAGGACTACACCGGAATGCTGCACTCGTCTAGTGAGCGTCGTTTGGCACTGCCGTCTGTGCAAGTACGGCAATCCAGAATTTTCAAGTAGTTCCACGTTGGTGGAACGAACTGCCTAGCACTACCAGAGCAGGCGCGTCCCTCTCTACCTTTAAGAAGCTTTTGAAGACCCAACTCTTCAGAGAGCACCTCCCTTCCTAACTGGCACTTCGACTAGTGCTTAACTTGCACTTATAGCAGTTACATTCCTGCACTTCGTTTTTATTTCCTATTTCGTTTTTCTATTTCTTATGTAAAGTCGTATTTATTGTTACACTAGGTCTCTATTGCTCGTAGCTTGACTGTTCTATCCCTTGTACGTCGCTTTGGACAAAAGTGTCTGCTAAATGACTAAATGTAATGTACACGAAACCGCTTTGACATGACTCGTTTACGAGTTGCTTTCGTGTAGATTCGGTCGATTCCGACTGCACACGTCACTACGGTTGCGTGCCCTTATAAGGAGCTGGCAGGGCGTGTATGTATGCAAATTCAGGAGCACGAGAACGCGCTTTCAATTTAAGAAAACTCTTCCGGGGGAGCACAGCCCAGAAAACTTCTGCTGCGTAGGACCGCATTTTCAAGCGTGCATGAATTTGGCGGATGTCTTTTGCTTACGTTGTTTTTCCGAAGCCCGTAAGAAACATTTCAGAAGAAACTTCAGAAAATGTTCGAGAATGAGGGCCAATGTCTTTGAAATAGACATTGAAAGCAAATAAGTTGTTGGGGGGGGGGGGGGGGGGGGGGGGGGATTCTAAATAGCTGCTATTTCTTTTGTAATCTTTTTCTTCCTCCAGGGGTAGTCCTCTGCCGTGTGGGCTACTACACTATCCCATCTATGGAGGAGCTCAGCAGGATGCTCAATGAGAATAGCGAGTGTGTGGTGGAGAATTTTACCATTGGAAGGAAAGGTAAGAATAAAATGCAATCTGCACTTTAAAATAATACAATTTAAATGATATAAAAATAACAGAATTTAGTTTGCAGACGTTGATTACACACCTCTTTGCTGGCCTTACATTAATAGTAAACCAACCGAATCAATCCACTATTACCAGACGTTAAGCTAAGTTTTCACCCTGAGCTTGGTAGTGTAATGAACTGCGTCCCCGTTTCTTCCGTCTTTGGCGGAACCTTCCGGCCCACTCTTCCACCTAAAAACATAATGACTTTCCACCAACATAATACAAATCTGCGGAATAAAAAAAACGTTGTCCAAACGTCACCAAATTTGTTCCAGCACATATCTCAGCAACGTCTTGATGTATCTACACTTGGTGAACTAACTAAAGATCCTGCCTCGGGAAGTAGGGAGAATATTGCCTCATTTGACCACTAGGGCGCAATAATAAGGAAAACCCTAATTGTAGTCATTACTCTTCATGTCTTTGGTCTAAAAAAATGATTGTTATTTCAAATCAAACCTTTTGTGATGCTAATGTTCCGTTCTGAGATCGTATTTCCTGTTCTGAAATCGTATTTTTTTGGAAAAACCTCAAAACAGGAAACAGTCAATTCCTTGATGTATCGACACCGAACTTGGTAGTTAGATGAAAGCAAAGTCCTTACAGGCAAGTCTCGCCTCGCCACTTGACATCTTGGCAACAGTTCAGGGCAGCTATTTCCGGCAAAACAAGATCAGGTTCCTATCTAAATGAATGGGGAGAGACCGATAACTTCACATAGGATGGTCAAACGGATATTAAAAGTACATCACCTGACCGCGCGTTTTAAATCTGACTTAAATGGTGTGAACTTTGTTTCCCCAACCTCTCAAATAAGTAAAAAAAAAAAAAGGACATTATTCTTCTTGTTGACTTGCTCAGTGCGCATGCACCAAATTTTGTGGCGTGGCAACAGTGGAAATAAACAGATGGGTTTCCAACAATGTGATTGGCTCTTTATAATGCAGGGCAGGACTTCCAGTTCCAAATCTGCCATGTTTAGCATTATGACTTCCCTCCTATTTCCCCCATTCATTTTCTTGTCAGTGATTTTGTCTCTTCTTATAACGTCCAAAATAACTTATGCCATTTCACCATTAGGGAGCACTTCAATAAGCAAACATGGGCATTTGTTCATAAAATTAGGCAAACATGATCTTCAGACCAGGACTCACTAAAGGTTATTGTGTTGGATTCTTGATTTTCAAAAGCATTTTTCCAGGACGGCTGATTTAAATTGGTGGCAAAGCTGTAACACAAGAAATTATCTCAGCCAGTCTTTGGTAAACTGTTCTAAAACCTGATGGTAGAGCTTACGGCCACGCCCTAGAGATGGTGGCATTACGTTTGACCATGCCCTAAAGATGATGGCATTACGTTTGACCATGCCCTAAAGATGATGGCATTAAGTTTGACCACGCCCTAGAGATGATGGCATTGAGTTTGACCACGCCCTAGAGATGATGGCATTGAGTTTGACCACGCCCTAGAGATGATGGCATTGAGTTTGACCACGCCCTAGAGATGATGGCATTGAGTTTGACCACGCCCTAAAGATGATGGCATTGAGTTTGACCACACCCTAGAGATGATGGCATTACGTTTGACCACGCCCTAAAGATGATGGCATTACGTTTGACCACGCCCTGCTAGGCTGCTTGGCCCCCTCATCGCTGCTGTATATCTTTTATTCTGTTCACTATCAGACAGTTTTCTTTTTTCAATTTTAAATGACAAACGGATTGCCAGATCAAAATTCCTTCAAAGTTATGCGTCAATCAAATTTGAAGACATGGCCTATAATGACACTACTGTCAATATCTTCTGATTGTAAAGGTTACAACTGCCACATTTCAATATCTCTTAGAACTGCTTAGGCTAACAATCTGACATTTGGTGTACTTGGCCTATTTGCCTACATTTCTAGTGTGAATAGCTGATCTTCATGAAACTTGATAGGCTCATTTGTTGTGGCACATAAAATCTATGTACCAAATGTGAAACACACAGGAAGAAGGTACAGTAATACACACATTCACATTTTGGCTCATCTCTCATCAACCGCATGGGTTAGAACAAAACTACGTCTTTCCACTGGTTCCTTATGATTTCCCAAATCTAATGGGCCTAGAACTGCCAATTTCCAGCCCCAAAGTTTCCCACCGTTTCAATTTTCAGGGATTAAAGTATTCCGGCACCGGCGTTTGGCGTGCGGCGTTTGAAAAAAAGTCTTATAAATTTTTTTTTTAAAAAAAAACACGTCTCGATATCATCACCATCACTTTCGAGTTTATGAGTTCGTCTGCCAATGAAATGAAAGGAGAACAACTCTCCCGCTCTCAAAATAACATTATTAGCCAATCAGAAGTAGATTGGGGCGGGTCTTGGGAAAATGTGCTTCAAACACCGACTTTTCTCTATCGCTCTGCCTATGCTGCGTAGATGCCCGAGTAGAGATGTCACCGAAGGAGAGTAGGATGGAGAGTAAGTTCATGAATCCTGGGGAAGATGCCCTCCTAGTTCATAAAGGATTGAAAAATAAATGGCGCTGGGCATGGATAGAAGAGATAGGGAAGGACAGTAAGCCTTTTGGTAGCTGGTGTAACTAAGAAGTTAAGAGAAGCAGGTGCTTGCTTCTGCACTTTGTGCTCAAAAAGATACTATATGCAACGACCCGGAAAAAAGTGCTTCCACGTCATGAGTAGGGTTGGGTACCGAGAACCGGTACCAATATGGAACCGGTTCCAATACAACCGGTACCTACCCGGACCGAAATGCAACGCAGATTTCGGTGCTTCATTTCGGTGCCTGAGCCAATTGAAAACGGTTGCTAGGCAGATTCCGCGGGGCACATGTAAAACTGCCCCAGCTCCCAATGTAAACTTTGTCCTGTGTCGCTCACGCTCATTGGTGTTTTCATAGCAACAGTCTTATGACAGTGAAGAGCATGCAGCATTTCACAGAGCAAGCACAAACAGAACTAGCCATCAACCTTTTAACAGAGAAAATACCGAAAGGTAAACGGTCAAAAGTGTGGCTGTATTTCGCACCAAAATATTCAAACATCGCGACGTGCAGCAAATGCAACAAAACAATTGCGTGAAAAGAGTGGAGAGAAGGCAAAGAGTCAACGGCAGTTCAGCAACCGAAGACTGAAAAATAAACGGAGATGACAGCTATACTTAACCTACGGTAGTCTCTTAAAGGGGCAGTACACATTTTCTCGTACTCAGTGTGTTCAAGTAACAAGATTAACTATAAACAAGCTAGAAAAGATGGGTATAAACAAATCATAAAATGCTGAAATTTCATGAAATAAATGCAAACAAAATAATACATTTTTGACTCCAAAGGCAAATATGCTCATATTTTTGCAAAAGAAGTTTGAAGCTGTTTTTTGTATTTATTTATATTTATTTAAGTATACTATAAACTGTTGTTTACAGTTAATATAATGTTCATAGTTTGAAGTTAAAAAGTTTGAAGCCAAGTGTTTTGTATGTATTTATATTTATAATATACTTTAAACAGTTAATATATTGTTCAATTTGAAGAAAAAAAATTGAATTGAACAAAAGAATTGCTGAAGTATTGAAGCTGTAGTGTGTGTACAGAGTGTGTGTGTGTGTTTTGTATTTATTTAAGTATAGTCTAAACTTTTGTTAACAGTTCATATATTATTTAAGTTTTAAGTTAAAAGGTGTTTTGTATTTATTTATATATATAATCTACTTTAAACAGTTCATATATTTGGCAATAAAGCCTTTCTTAAATGTCGTCAATCGTAAACATTTTTTTATTTTTTTATAAAAGTATCGGTTCCGGCACCGTTTAGGCACCGGTATCGTTTTAAAAGTATCGGTTATGTACCGGTATCGGATAAAAACCAAACGATACCCATCCCTAGTCATGAGTTAGACTCTGCTCATAGAGCAGCCGTTTGTGCTCTCCAACACACAACGCCGTTACCGGGAGCAACAACCACAGCTGATGTACCAGCATCAATAACGTGTGTGTGACCTGAAAATACGCGTGTGCACGTTCATCGCATAGCAAGATCTGTCTTTCAGGCCCGCCCAACCCGTGGTGAATTTATGCCAAAAAATAGCTGAAGACAATTGCTTTGACTAAACTGTCGATATCCAATCAGCATGCCAGCTATTTTAACACACACGGCATAACACCAGAGATTAAAAGACGTATTTCGGAAAAGTTAAAAAAACGGCGAAGCCACCAACAAGAACATGGACAAAGTCCTGTTTTGTATTTATTTCACAACATTTAAGTTACCAGTTCTTGTAACATTTTAATGTTTTTTATTTTATTGATATATTTTCTATTAATTTCCTAGTATTTAATTTACGATTATTTCTTTTGAACAAAGTAATTATGGAAATGTTGCAATATAAAACTACATTATTATCTACAGTTCAACGGTTTAAAAAGTGAATCGCTGTCCTTTTTCATATATCCTCAATTAAATGCTTCCAAATCAAATCTTCTTCCACTGACTGAATTTCACATACCCTTATAACATGTCACCTTGGGATTGTAGGTCATCTTGTAACCTTTCAAGGACGAAGCTTAGCAGCAAAACTTGATATCAAAAGAAATCGTAAATGCTACATGTGTTAGTACCATATTGTAGTGAGGTGGAGTAGTATTGCTGACCTTTCTTGGGATTGCAGTTTCAAAAGTCTCACCATAATCTGCAATCATTCATTTCTAAATGTTTTTTTGTTTGTTTGTTTGTTTTTTTGTTTGCGAATGTGTCCACGCCACGGGACGATGCCCCCCCCCCCCCCCCCCCCCTCCCATTCACCCACACACCCAAAAGTTCAGGCTCAGGATTTTTTTTTGCTTTAACCCCTGAATTTTGCAAAAAAGGCAGGGACACAAACTTGCATGAGTCCCTTTTATTAATTGTTATGGACTTTGGTGTGCCATAATGCTGATGAAAGACGCCACATTTTCGTCTTCACGTCTTCAAATTCCATGCCTACGGCGCTGCAACTGACACATTTCGACATCTCAAGAACTCAAGATAACATTTATAAATTTGGTATGCTACATTTGCCCACATCTCCTTCAGTTCCCCTCGGATTGCTCAACAAAATGGCCATTAATGGCCGATCAAATTTCAGCAGTCAATATAAGCCATAATGGTCAATCTTGATTACATTTTGTAGGCTCATTCATAATGGCATCGCTAGTTGAGGCTAAATTGTTGTAATTGAATTCATGCTGGTATTTGAATTGGTTTCTTTTGCCACAAAATAATCCAGAAATGCATGTGTGCATAAACGCTTTGCTTTGTTTACGTTAATGTTTGTTTGTTTCAGGCTACGGCTCCGTGTTCTTCCCTGGTGTAGTCAATCTGACCAATATGAATCTGGATGACATCGTGCATTTTAGACGAAAGGAAATCATTATCTATCCTGATGACATGACCAAACCTCCAGTGGGGGAAGGCCTTAACAGGTAAGGTTAAGCTATTTTGGAGACACTTTTCTTTGAAGCGACTTACAAAACAGAGACATAAAAACAATCATGAGAAAATATAAGCAACCGAAGCGAATAACAATATGAAGTACCCTATTCCAAGTAAAATCATGGATTATTACAGTGATACAAATATGTAGGTAAAATACAGCTATTATAGATATGCATAATTAATGTTGAAAGATTCTGTGAATTGACATGAAATGTGGCATGTATTTAGGAACCCTTGAATAGATTTGATCAGAAGAATTTAGCCTTGGACAGTAACCACATTGTTCAAACCAAGGCTGAGCTTCTTTTCATCTTGTATACTTATATATTTGAGCTTCCTTTCTATTTGTATACTTATTCCTTTCTATTTGTCTCTTGCCTCACTTGTGATCTGTAACTAGACGAGCTGAGGTGACGCTTGATGGAGTATGGCCAAATGACAAGACCACTTGTAGCCAGATAAGAAGCCCTGATCGATTGGTTGACATGAACTATGAGGGGAGACTGGAGACGGCATCCCGGAAACAAGGCGCCCGCTTCCTTGAGTACCGACCAGAGACGGGATCTTGGGTGTTTGAGGTATGCGTGCATTGGTAGCTATGTCCTGATGAAGTTGAATGTTAATATTCAGTGTTTATGATTATTAAAGGTATATATGTAATATTGTGAACATTCTATGGAGATGTTTTACACCCCTTCTTGGCAAAGTACTCATTGCCTCAACGAGTTAATTCATGTAAATTCAAAACCACTTCCATCTTTGCATCCAGCTCCAAACCCCATTTGTCTTAAATTAATTATTCCTCATGTCCTTATTGCTTTGACATGGAACATATATCAGAAGAAAGAGCAGAACTTAAAATACTAGTGTCTTGTTTGGGCAGCATTTTATTGCATACATAATACATCTCATAATATAGGCTCTGGGCTCTGTAAAGCGCCTTGAGACAATTGTATTGTTATGGCGCTATATAAATAAAATTTTATTTAATTATATTATGTACAATAATTTATGTACAGTGTTTATTTCGTCATTGGACTGTATCCCCAGAAAGCCTTATAAAGATGCTTGAGTCTGACAGACAGAGCACATAACAAAGCTCGAGACAAACATTATATCCTGGTGCCACTGGTGTAACCAGCTTCTATGGATGATGGCAATGGCACTACTTTTCAGAACTATGGACTTTTTACCCACATTACATCATGCATCAATCACATGAAAAGGAAGGGTTACATGTTTTGTGAGGGCCTATAGGAATTGTTCTTCTGTCAAACTTAACAGCAGGATGTTGGACTTAGTATATAAACATTATATATAGTATATAAAAATGATATAAAGTATACAAGTATTTTTATATCTTGCTTTTCACTTGCTTCTATTTGATTGATTATTCCTGGAGCCATTTTGCAATCTGAATCAGGGAATGATTTCCAGATCTAACCATTTTTTACTGGTGGAGGAAGCTCTCAAAGTGAACTTTGGTTAACAATTGTATGCGGTGGCATGTGCTTTGATGTGCAGTAGTTGAACAAACAGCAAAGAAAAGAAGGCATATTTTAGGCTTCTTCTATTATTAAATATTTGATAAATGTTTCCAAATGTTTGGTCTGCATTTGATGCTGTTAAGTAGACTGTCTCTGTTTGTTGCCTAATTCTGTGTCTTGACAAATTATTTATTAATTACTATTATTATTAAATTATTAATTTACAATAGATTCCCTCATCTTTTTGTTGCAGGTCGCTCACTTTTCCAAGTATGGGTTACAGGACTCGGACGAGGAAGAAGAAATTAAGAGCGATTTAAAGAAAGTAAAGACTGGGCCTCCAGCTCCAGGTCTGCAGCCTGCGCCCCCAAACTCTCAACCACTGGGGCAGTCACAGGTAGTTGGCCAGTGGCGCTCTTAATAACTGGAGCCTGCAATATTAGTGATGTCTGGTAATTGCTCTATATCTGGTCTGCAACAACAAACTGCCAGAACAAACGTCAACCAAAGTACTTTATATATTTCAACCAAATCATAAATACTATCTTCCGGTCCCCCTCTACTCATTGGTAGAATACACGCATGTCAGTTTTTATTCAAAATGCGATCATTTATTTGAATGTATGGAAAAAATAAACATATAAGACTGGAACTATAACTGGTTCGAACGGCAAGTCACACCTGTCCCAACATGGTTCATCGTGTAATGTTTTCTGTTTTTAAAATACATTTTCTCTTGATCAATGAATTGTTAATGGCGGGGGATAAACAGTGTCGCCGGATAACCTACTATTCACATTTTAAACAATGCATTGTTGTCATGGAGACGTTTACTCTTTTAGATAGTGTTGCTAAGTGCACAATTTCTGAGAACACCAGCTACTTTCTAAATCACAATAATGTGGACAACTGCGTTTTATTTCATTTGCGATTCATAGGTTTGTTCAAACTTTACTTTTGGAAAACATACAGCCCTAATGACACATTCCATGTTTGAAAGCCACTTATAGTTGTATGCAAAGGTTCTGGCCTCTTGAGGAATTGACAGACGTTGTTAACCTTCTTGAGTCTGAGGCCTCAGTCAGGCACCTTTGAGGTAGAGTCACATGCATTTGGGAGAAATCGTTGGTGATTGCGTTCACATCAATTCTACAGACGTCCTCGGATTTAAATCATTAAAATGATAATAAATACGACAAATATTTGTATCATTAACAATTACGTTTCACATTTATAGTCATGATTCTACGAGGCATCGTGATGTCCTAAAAAATCCTAAAAGCACTAAACGAACACTGCAAATGGCAGTGAATACATAAATAAAAGCACTAAACTCAATCGCGTGGATATGTCCATAGTGGAATAGAATGGACACATCTACATTCTACAACAGTACCTCCACCTCTGCACCGGTGAAGTTAAGTCTGCGTTTACTGGACCGTGTGTTGTTATGTGCAGATTAAGTAAACTGCATTACCCAGAATGCACTAGGCATACGGGCTGTAGACGTGATGGTTACATGTTTGCCCTCATAAGGAGTTGGCGGGGCGTTTCTGTATACAAATTCAGGTGTACGAGAACGCTCGTTCGATTTAAGAATCGGTGCACAGCTAAGAACACTTTGGCGGTTTAAGAACATATTTCCAGGCGTTCATGAATCCGGCGGAGATATTTTCTTAGGTTGGTCTTTCGAAGTTCGTAAGTTATTTAAGAAGACACTTAAGAAAATGTTCAAGAATGAGGTCCAATAATCTCAAAGTGCTACACACCCTATTATTTAGCAGAAAATCAGTAACATTAATCTCAGAGAATAATTATTATTATAAGGATTATTTTAAGTTTTTGGCTAAATCAACAATTTTCAAAAGTCTATGTGTGATGGGAATGATTTTCTGTTTAAAAAAAAATGCATTTTCCGTTAACATTTGGTGAATCCGGTTTTTTTTCCGTTTCAGCTCATTTTGTTCACCCTGAGGTAGATTGATGGCTTAAAGTGAGTGAATAATATGTGCCGCCCTTAGATTGTTGTTTGCCAGCCATCAACAGAACAGAAGACTAAACATTTTTTGTTTTAAATGCGATTGGGAAGACGAGCGAGTGAATGTGACTGAATGTGGCTTTAGCGGAGGTGTGTGGGTCAACCGTTGAAAAGGGGGGCGTGGCTGTAGCAGAGTTCAGCGCAGACGTGACATTTTCTCTGTGGTTTTGTTCTTTAATTAATGTTTGTTCATCGTTGCAATCGTTGTTGTGTTTATTTGAAAGAAATACAGCCTTGCAGCCCAAAATACAGGGGATTTGTATGCACAAAAAGATGTTTCCGTCTGAAAGTTGCAATTCCGTTTCAAAGGGTACATTCCGTGAATTCCGTTATCACGGAAAATCATTGGCCCTAGTGTGATATACTGTAAAAATGACATTTTGAGCTCCGAAAAATTGTGTACACAAGTGTTTGCTACTTGGGAACCTGGTCAAAACAAACCAATGTAGGTTGGAGGCAAAACAAGGGTGGATTAACTCCTGGTGCTTTAATTCAATAAATGTAACAATATAATCATGCCATTTTCAACACTTCTGTATTGAGGGTACTCATCTAAAGTATTATTGTCCCACGTATTTGTCAATGTGGGTGTACCGGTATGTGTGCTAATGTCTCAGGCAACTGTAATTTGTAGTAATGGTCAAGTGCCAATAGATGGCAGTAGCTGCATTTGAAATAAAATTCCTTCAGTGCAAGTGAGTTTCCGGAAAATCAATACTCCCACCAACAATTACTGTAATGTAAGCAGACAGACTGGATTGCAGAGCATTCCCCATGGTTTTCTAATGTCCAAAGATGGTGATCCCTTCTTCATCCCCTAGGAGCCCACTTCATGTTTTTTTTGGATGATATCCTAAGTACAACCTGAACACAACTGCAACTAAGTTTGTCAAATTGGTGCAACGTTAGGGTAACTTATCCCAAGTTTGTAGTTGACTTAATTATCTAGCTTGCTGCCTGAGTTAGTGTAACGCTAGTTAGCAGTTGAACTTCGGTTAGCTACATGATGGTGACAAAGAAGTTTATATGCTGTTGGCTATCGTTAACTTGGATATCAGTTCCATAGACATACAGCGTAATGCAGTAACAGAGGGAATTGGAGATAAAGGCCTCATAACCTTCTGTTGCTGAGGTAAATAAAGGCCCTGGTCACTATGTGAGGAAATACGGTATTTTAATTATACTAAGAGTAGAATAGAGTAGCATCTCATCCAGTTTCATAATATGCAATGCCAACCAACAGAGCAGATGTAAAACAGTACTCTGAAGTGGAGGCTATGTACTGTGCATCACTTCAGAGAGAAAAAACGTTTGTCTAACTTCAGCTTAGGGAGGTATATTTGAGTTGTGGAGCTGATAAGCTATCGAAACATAGCTTGTTTAAAACACCCATCACAAAAATCATCCTCAATGGGATCGCGTTTATGAAATGACTTGTTTAGATCCAATATAATTGGTTGCGAAATACAGCTAATGAGAGAGTTTGTGTTATGGCATAATGATATATTGATAGCCTACCGATATTTACTGCATCGACAGAAATGTTAAAATGCCTGAAATAATTTGAGTGTCTACTCGGAATGTCTTTGTAAGTTACAAGGCAAAGCTAAAGTTTTTGTGATTTTTTTTTTTTTTTTTTTTTTTTTTATATAGCCATAAAAGGCGATTTTATTGTAATGAAAATAAAGAGAAATAAAAAACCGTCTGCATGTAGCCACTTAGTTGCTGTGCCTGATACAGCTGGCCATATGATATGCTACCCACAGAGATTGGTTTATTATTATTATTATTATTATTTTAATTATGACAGACAGACAGGATTTGCCTAGTTGACCAATCTAAAACTCTTTTTGGATGCATACATTTGACTCTTAATATGTCCATGATGCTTATTGAATAAGATCTTGCTCTCTTTCACAGAAGATGGTTTTACCTGAGCTGCTGGGCCATGTGTCGGAGATGGACAGTGACATGGCCGACATCACCCAGGAGCCCACTGTAGATGGCCTTTTGGAAGAGGGGGATTTTGGAAGTCCTGTTGCATTGGAGCAGCAGCTGCCTGAACCTGACTCTCTTGTGTCCGCTTCAAGTCATATCCCCTCTTCTCTGGGCATCAACCCCCACACGCTTCAGGTACTAATTAACCTGCATGCACACATTGATACATTTCATGGCAACACCAAGATTTTACTTATCATAATGTCAATTCTCATTTGGTCATTGCATTCTTTTATTTAGTAATTGTAATTTCTTGGTACTTGCTCTGTTCTGAGCGCCAATGGAATGTGCACCGGTGTGATTCTACGGTGTGACGTCAAGTTTATGTCTATTTGACAGTGTTTCAGGTTGTTGGTATGGGTGAAAAAGATGTCAAAGGTCTTTTATTTGTATTTATTTATTTATTTATTTATTTAATCTGGTTTTCATTTATATATTGCCTTGCTTTCAAATAAGACTTAGGGCTGTTGTAATTTAAGTGTAAGTAATGATTTATGCTTGAAATAACACTTTTATGCTTGACATGGCTAAGTATGGCTAATGCTATCTTTTTAATCACCACATTTTAACACAATCTTCATAAACTCACCTGCCGTAGACAGTGTTAGTTTACAGTAGCCTAGTTGCTAGCTTGGTACATTTTGAAATCACTTGGCGGGCCGGATCTGGCCCGGATCTGGCCTGCGGGCCGGGAGTTCGATCCCCCTGAAGAGGAGCTCAACAGGGTTGAAATCATGTGATATACTTGGCCACTGCAGTACTTTCACCTTTTTGAAGAATGCATTTGTGGCCTTAGAAGAATGTCCGGGGTATTGTCATGTTGGAAAAAGTGCATGATGCTCCAGGGTGTGGAGAGAGGGTACTACCGTTATACAAGTGCCTAGAAGTTATACAGTGCCTTTGTGAAAACACCTTTTCCAGTGCCATGCCTCACTGCGGGGACCATGCACACTTGCAACGCCATACATTTGCGATGCTTTAAGATCCAAAACAGATTGACCACAAATTGAATCCATTTGATTTCAATCCAAAAACATTCATAACCTTAGTCCATTAGAGTATTGAATCCTGAAAGTCTTCACTTTTGTGAATATGGGCCTTTCTTGAGCATTCAATAGAAAGTAATAATATAAATGTGTCTTACCATTGTTGGTGGACAGTTAATCGTATTATACAGCATGACTGGGACGTTCTAATTGTTCTCATTTTTTATTTTTTTAACAAACAGATCATGAAGGCTTCTTTGTTTGTCGGGGATGATGAGGATGACGGAGACCAATATCAACAGGAAGTGTCCGATCTTCAGATGTCCTCTCTTCAATCTCTGGAAAGGCGATATGGTGAGCGCTTGTCTACCTCTGCCCAGTTTCTGTACTGCATATAGACTTGGGCTGGAGTTACACTAGTGGTCTTCATTCACAATTCAATTATTTATTTTGACTACCTAGTTACACGTACCAAAATAGGAGACTCATGCAGATTAAAATGTTGTGTGAAATGTGAATAATATGAATAACATGTCATCCCACTCGCACAAATTGGGTTGGAATCACATATACCTTAAAATTCTACTAGCACAGTAGTCACATGGTCAGATAGTCAACGCATATTCATTTCATATCCAGTCAAGTCACATACTGTATTTTCCCCACTATTAACTGCACAGTGTATAAACCGCATTACAGTATTTATGTAATCTTACAAAACAGTCGTGTATTAACGCCGTATATTCAACGCTACGTCATGTAAAACTGAATGCCATGTAGTTTATGAAGTAGTCGTATGAAGTAGGGATAGGTAGGGGTACAAGCAAAAATACTACACTCTGCCTGCACACATACACACACACACACACACACACACACACACACACACACACACACACACACACACACACACACACACACTTATAGGCTTCCTGGTGTCATGTGGGAAATGGACGCTAAACGTTTAAGCCTAATTGTTAATCAGTCCTCTGGCGAGTTAGTAGGCTACCTTATACACACTTGAAGTGGGAATCAAAACCATTGAATTAACATGTTAGTAGGCTACCTTATACACACTTGAAGTGGGAATCAAAACCATTGAATTAACATGTATGTACCTCTCACAAGTCACAGAGGTTCACGCTCTTTGACCCTGTATGAACCTCTCACGAGTCACAGAGGTTCATGCTCTTTGACCCTGTATTTACCTCTCACGAGTCACAGAGGTCACGCTCTTTAACCCTGTATGTATCTCTCAGAGGTTCATGCTCTTTGACCCTGTATGTACCTCTCACGAGTCAGAGGTCACGCTCTTTGACCCTGTATGTATCTCTCACGAGTCACAGAGGTTCACGCTCTTTGACCCTGTATGAACCTCTCACGAGTCACAGAGGTTCACGCTCCATAGTATTCCATTCATAACAGTCGGTGGGAGTCCATGACACATTATCATTATGGAAGACTGAGGGTAAATGAGGAATTGTAACCTATTCCATGTTGTTTTCCCCTGATTGTATTAATGGGATTCATATGTGAACGGGGGTGAGAGAGAGAGAGAGAGAGAGAGAGAGAGAGAGAGAGAGCCACTCACACTTTACCCGTCAGACCTGTCGGAGAAGTGGAAAAAATAAGCAGAGTACTTGCAACTGGGGTTAAGTGTGGGATTGGAGATGCTGGCTGATGTCGGAAGGCAACTACAAGTCCAACAGTGTATTGTTGTGACTGTTACGGGACTTGGTATTGTATTGGTAGTTAGTGCAAGCGCACTGTTTACTTTATGTGGTTCAGGAAGCCTTTGAAAGAAAGAAACTAAAGTATTCAATTCCATTTGATTTATATAGCAGAGCCCCTGGAGCAAGCACAAAGGTGCAAAAGTATGCAGAAATTGTAGTATAAGCGAGGGAACGACGTTGGTAAGCACATGCGGGACCAGTAGAGATGGGTGTTTGTCCTCGAAAAACAACATCTGGAGCTGGAATCCTGCCCTCTACTATAAACAACTAATCACCAGTCTGGAAAGGCCAAACTGACATTTAATCTCACCGGAACTTTCTGTTTATTTCCACCATTAACATTTGTATTTACTTTTTTAGCGTTATTTTAGTGACAGTTCAAATGTTCTTTATGTTGTATTAAAACTGTTAAAACTGCTGAAGAATTCCAGCTATCTTTATTTTTAAGGTCTGCTTGACCATTTTATTTGGAATTGAGGACTTTGATAGTACCCACACAAATTGAGATTGGAGTAAAATGGAATTAAAAGGAAGAAAGACACTGGGTGGAGTACTATTGGGAACATGTGTAATGTGCAGAGTTCAAGTTTAAAAGAGTTAAGATCACAGAGAAGAACATGTGTGATCACAGACCAAATGAAGATGTGCATAAGGACAAGTGCCTGATGCCTTCTGTCACGCAGAACAGAGGTCATGTTGTTGTCAGGAGGGCGCTCTGGTGCTGCTGCTGGTTCACTGGGAAATAGATAGAGAAACTCTCATCCACACCCGTGGAGCAAAGGTTATTATACAACAAGACAGTGTCCCAGAGCACTGCTCCAAATTAAGACCTATTGACAGAAGAAGCTGTCAAGATGGAATGCAAATTTGGTGATTGCTGCAAATGGAGGATTCTTTGAACGTCTTTGCTCTATTAGCTTTTCATTTTGCACCTTATTCGGTGGATGTTAATTGAAAATGTGTCACACAATCTATATTTGAAACGATATTTCTATACATAAAATGCATAGATATTTGAAAGTGGAATGCTGTAACTATTATATTGACTGATTTGGATGGATTCTGTTTGGTTGACCATCTCCACATGTGCTTTTGTTTTGTCAGGACTGAGCCACACCAAAGGCCTGCTGACCTATCACCAAGAAGCCCAGTATAATGTCCCGCCTCCAAAGCAGAGCAAGCCGTTCCTGAGCCCCGATCCATACATGCCTCTGTCCAGCCACTGCCTCCCTCATGCCCAACCTGTCCTGGAGGCCACCATGCGCACCGTGGGAGTGCGCCATCTTGGGGGCCCGGTGCCTCTGGCAAACTCGGTGACCCAGGGGAAATGCCGGCTGCTCATGGACGCTGCCTTGTTTGCCGGCCGCTCGTTCCGCGTGGGCTGGGGCCCTGGATGGAGGCTGGCACACAGTGGTGAGGCACACTCTGCCCCCCAGGGAGCCTTGAACATGGACACAAAAGAACAACTCCTTCTTGACAATATGGGCCAAAGCTTCTCCGCTAAACCCACCACAAGCAGGAAGTGAGTGCCATATATTCTGTTTCTCCTCTTTTTTACCTGGTAGTCGATATATTCTGCCTACGCTGAACTATGAAATATTTGGAAGGCCTGTGATAATGAGTCATTCACTCTAACCACCATATGTAGTGTAATAGTTTATAGAGAACATTAGCCTTGGTTTTTGGCTTTAAATGCCATGGAAAACAAACCAGTAAACTTCCATAACATTCCCAAATATCGCCTGGAAGGTGAAATGATCATATTACAGCTGCGTTATAACAGCTCTGTAAAAATTGAAACCTCATGTTTTGTTGCACTTACTCCAGTGGAACTGGCCACGTACATTTTATCAAATGATCAAATTCCTGATTGTGACATGTTCTTTAGAAGTTGATTTAACTGAAGTTGTTCCAGTTTCCTGACTGTATTGCATATCCTATTGTCAACTTTGTATTGAATTTTAAATAAGTTAATGAGGAGTATTTTTGTGCTACTCAAATGCCATATTAAACTTAAGGTCAGCCATCTTTACCTTTAGCTCAAATCTTGCTGGAAGAAAGGCAGCGCCACCACATCTTTGATAGCATGATTTTGCTCTTTATTTGGACATTCATTTAACAAAGATGAAGAAAAACGGTCAGACACTCTACGGTTGCTGCTGTGTAAATAATACATTCTGTTTTGTCCTAAAATCCTGCCAACAAACTAGAGCAGCTTCCATAATTGAGGCATTTTGAGCTACCTACACACCATCTTTTGAATCTCCCTTTCCTTTCCAGTGACACAATACACTATTGTTGTGTCATTCACTATATACTTGTTGGCTCAGTATAAAGGTTTGTTTCCTGACATTAAAAGCCTGTTCTTGCGTATTTCTTGGAAATACATACATGGCATTGTGACTTAACAAATAGTACGTGACACTGTGACTGATGCATAGTTCTCGAATGGGTGCTTTTCGAGTTTAAATTGTGTAAGATGAAGTACGAGGACTTCAAATGATGCCAATTTAAATGTAGGTCTTGGGCAAATACATAGGTTGGCGAGGGAAATTGTAGCTACTCCACCTCCACGTCCTGTGCTGCGGGGCATGTGGCAGTTAACATGACTTGCAGGGGTGGACTCATTTATAGGGAATTCATCTGGTTTTAGCCAGGTTTTGGTTAGGAAAAGTATTTGAATGTGGTTCTCAACATCAGAAGGTGCTTTTTTTTAATAACTTATAAGGCTATCCATCTAGGCCAAGCGAAATACCTCAAGTTTGGTGGAGTACCATTTTCTTTCTAGGTCTGTAGTAGCACTGGTCTGGTCAGTGCATCATGGGGCCAGTGTGTTCTTCTCTTTCAGTGGTTTGACAGTGTTGAGGGTTAGGTGAAGTTAATCGACTGTTAGTAGGTCAACATGAGGTGGGGATGTGCTCCCACTATAAAAATGTTGTCTAAATCATTAGAGGAAGTTCTCTGACTTCCTGTTAAATCAATCTTGTTCTAAAAGATGGCTATTTCCCTGGTGTCTGGAATAGGGGTGCTTGTATGGCCAATATAGACGAGTGGTGACACATCTGATCCTAACACCAAAAGTAAGGAGAAAATATTTGAGTGCGCATGAATTAGCAGTGTTACTGGAAGAATGTGCAACACCTGCGCTCACTCTCTTGGATACGGAATTGAAACTCTGCTCTATGCAAATGACCTGGTGCTGCTGTGGCGTACTGAACAGCGGCACAAAGAGCCTTTTATGCAATTAAAAGACATTTTGGGGTCAAGGTTGTATTTTATACATCAAGGTTGTATTTTATTTTTCTGATGTCTGACCTCCCTCTGTTGTAGTGGCCCGTTCCAAGTCCACCTCGAGCAGGTGGTAAGTCTAGAATCCCAGGAGCCAGAGGTGAACCAGACTTTGTACCTGCATCCACTGGAGATCAGCCTGAAGTACAGCACCATCAACACAGAGGAGACCTGCCCCTTCATCCAGCCACAGACTGGTGTCCACGCACTCCACGATTATGCTCAATGGATCACCAAGTTCAACGAAGATGGCACCAAGAACGGTAATGGGGCTCATTCTGAAGAAAGAGCTGTTGCTCGGTTCTGAGATGTGAAATACAATAATACAAATTCAAACGCCTCTAACTCCTTTTTACAGTAGTGTTTCAGATATAGGACTCACGTGGGCAATATAGAGGCCAAAACCAGTTTCCACCTGTCCCTTTTCAACACATCCCAGTGTGACCGAATGCTCCCACTAACTCAACTCTCTCCTCCAACACTCGGGGCGTGTGACATGATCATGAACATACAATGACCCGTCTAGAACTCCCAGGGTTCCCATACCATTAGCTTGCTAGGCGCTTTGTAGCAGGGCAACACCTTTTTAATGCAACTACCTGTCATACAACTGGAAACAAAAACGCAGGCGATATGATGGGAAGCAGAAAACCAAAACAGTGCTTAATGATAATCTGTTACGTTCACTGTATGACAACGGTTTAATTTGCCCCTGCAGATAAATGGCTTGTCAATTCTAACAACCAGCTAGCCAGTAACCTGATTTGACTTGCGCTATGAAGAGAATTGCGTGTATGTTGTGCATACGTTGTGTTTCATAACTTTGCAAAAATTCTCCTTACTGAAAGCGCGGTAATGCGTGTAGTCCTTGACAACTTGTATGCAAGGACTGCGACCTTTGGTCTTTTGTGTTTTATGCTTTAGGCTTTATCTTTTGGGAGTAAATGAAAACATGACCCAGGTGACCATTTGTACAACGTAGCTACTTAGCACTGAAATTTTACATAAATGATGAAAGCAAAGAGTATTGTGCACTTGTTATTTTGTGATTAATAGTGTGCAGAATCATTTCTTTCTTGCCAGCTGGCTATTTACTTTGTGTTGTCTGCCTTGCCCTCTGAATGTACGCTACTCCAACCTTGCATTCATTGTAATAATTCATATTTTTTTTGTTTTTGTTCTTTTGTACTTCAACTGTTAGCCTTGCTGAGCCATTGGCAGCAGGTATGGACTCTGTGCAAGGCATTGTGGGGCGGACTCACTGAAGCCAGCGAAGAAGATAACTTTGAACAAGAAGGTTCTGGTTCTTACAAGCAGCAGTTAGAGCGACGACAAAGTTTTTCCGCATGGCTATCTTGTGCAGCTGAAACTCGCATTTGCCAGGAGCTCAGTGTGGCAACCCACAGCCCAACAGAGGCTATCTTCAGCTACCTGACGGGATACAAGATCAGCCAAGCTTGCAAGCTGGCACAGCAAAGCGGTTTGTTAATCTTCTGAGAGGGTGGGTTATAAATAAAGGTTATGAATGTGTTTTGTCAATTTGTCTTAAATTGTGAATCTTTGCAGGGGACCACCGTCTGTCTTTGCTGTTATCTCAGGCGGCAGGCTTGCCATATAGCCAGGATCTTCTGACGCTTCAGCTTGGCGACTGGAACAGGATGCAGATGGGTTCTTGTTTACAAGAAGAGAGACTCCGTATCTATGCTCTCTTGGCAGGCAAACCAGTATGGCATTCCTATTAATACATACTTACGTTTTTTCAGAGATTTGTTTCTTTTGAATGACACAGACTTTTTTTCGGAAAGCATATACTTCTAGAATCCATTTGTAGACATGTTTGCTCCATGTCTCCCATAGGTATGGCAATCTTCAAATGGCTGTATAAATGTGTGTGCTGAGCTGGACTGGCAACGCTGTGTCGCAGTGCACCTGTGGTACATGCTCCCTCCCACGGCCTCCATTTCTGACGCACTGGCCAAATATGAGCTGGCTTTCCAGGTAAGCATTATTTGCGCTTATTTTCCCTGATGAAATGCAAAATCAAATGGCTCAGATTGGTTCAAATACAATTTGCCAAGTGGTTTGAGTGAGGGGATCACAATGTGTCCTGGTGGTGGTTTACAGCTGGATTTAGCGCTGTCCAATTGTGATCCGATCGCCCATTTTAAAAGTGTGAACAGGATCATTGAGCCATGCTTCTTTATGCGTCTTTAACTCTTCTTAAACTTATAAGCATAAATAAACTGTTTGGCAAAGATGGATGTTGGCTAACAATACATACAGAATTGTTTATTTATCATAGCTTAGTAATTCAAGGTGACAAGGTGACAAGGCAGTTTATTCCCATTGTTTATTTAGTCTAATTGGCAGTCTTAGATGGTCTGATTCCATGCTGTTAGCTAGGGCTATCTTCAGGCCAACCAGGGCTAATGGCCTGGGGCCTCAAGTGAAGAACAAAAATAATTTGCATTATCGGGCCAGTAACCCCACAGTACTGCCCTGAAACACTTATAATGGTGCTTAAGGTGATACCGCAGAATATTGTAAATAGGGGACACACTAACAGATACATTGTTGTTTAGCAAGAACCATTTACTAAGTCTCTTTTTGTTGATTTGTGGTAGTGCAGTGGTCAGTTTGGCCATCAAAACGTATGAATTGTATTTTTAAGTATATGTGACATGCGACAGCATTTAGAGATATGTTTTGCTATATTGAGATGTACTGCCACGTTAAAGCATGATGTCTAATGGTGATGAGGTCTTTGAAGTACAGCCAAATCAGGTGTGGATATCTGTTGTCTATATTGTAGGGTTCTCCTGATGGACTGAAATACGCTTGTGCTCCCCTTCCTCCCTATCTGGAGAGTTGTGACCTGGCTTGCATAGAGGAGGAGATTGAGGAGAGGGGGGTCAAGAAGCCTTTGTATGACATATGCTTCCACCTGCTGAAACTCTACAGTGACCGGTAAGCCAATCAGTTTGACACCTCAGAGCATAGAATGTCAATTCCGTGTTCTTTGTGAGGTATATTCTGTAATCAATAGCAGTAATTGAAAAGTAGTCTGAAACGACCTGTTCATACCATGTTTTAACCTTTTTCTCCCCAAAAATATATATTAGTTGAAGGGTATCGACATAAGGATTTTATAACGTTCATGAGCACTGAATAACCAATTTCAAAAAAAATGCAACATATGTTTCTATTGCAAGTATATGTCAGTATTCTCAACATGTCATGTCCTGGGTCACTGTTGGTCATGTGGTGATACCATAGCATGAAGCATTCCTGGGAGGAATCTAACAGACTGTCAGTTAAAGCCTGATAACTCCAGAAGTCTGGGTCACCTGTAGCAGTTCAAACCTTTAAACTATTATTTTACAATTATGTTAAGACAATGGTTCAAAATAAACTAAGGCAGTCACAACCAATGGCAACATATTGACATCAGAACTCCTTTGATTTCATCCACCAGATGAGTAAGTCGGTAGAGAATCACTATTACTGACTGAAAAATATGTCAAGTGTTTGGAAACAATTTCAATCAGCCAAAGAAGACACCTGTCACTCTGCTGATTTACTCAGTACTTCCTGTACCTGCTAATATTAAATTGGAATCTCTTACTTGTCTACACTGCAGTGGTAGAAAAATCAGGAACAAGTGTTTATTTACAATGATGCGCATCAAGGGAGAGAGAGAGCAGAGCATAGCTTCACATAAAGATTGACCAGCTTCTCTGACTAGAAAAGAGAGTCTCAGTTTAACAAACTTGTCTTGTCAGACTTAAAATAGTTCATCACAGAAGTGGAATTCCGTCGGCCACACTGGGTCCAGCTCTAACACGTGATCTAGAACATACCAACTGACACATGCTATGCACTCCTCCCAACTCTTCCATGTTTCTAAACCTTGTTTTCTTTATTGAAAATATGGTTCCTGCTAGTTCAGGGGTTGTGACACGGGACTCACTTAATACTTCATTTTTTCGTAATCACTACACTGCATCCCTATACTGGGCTGTACCAACGTTAAGTGATGGGCTGGCTGCTTAATACTGGATAGACAAACTTCCTTGCTGTTTTTGCCACAGTGACTCACTATCACCTCCTGAGATACAAAGTGGTAGCTGGTTAGCATGTTACATTTTCTAGATATCTTGGTCTACAGTGCTTTTTGTCTACAGTGCTTTATTACATCAAAAATTGTATTTATTTATATTTTGTTAATATTTTTGTTTTGATATTAATGTTCTAAAGTTATATTATAATACATACCCATGTTTACTTATAGTCAGTGCTATGATGAGCACATTTAGCTTTTGCATGCATCTCAGGCACCATATCGGTTAGAACTCAAACTCTTCTATTTCTAAAGGCTCTTGAGTGTATCTAGTTAAAGTACATCAATATTATCCATCTTGAGTTTGAGTTAAAGAGTCGTACATTTTGAAAACATGACATTCTGATTTTTCTAATTTGTTTGTAAATGCTGACCTGTACATATCCCTTTGCCTGCAGGCATCATAACCTGCAGCAACTTTTAGATCCCAGCACAGTAACAATCCAGCGCCTGGACTACCGCCTTTGCTGGCATTTGTGGAATGTCCTCCAAGCCTTAAACTACAGCCATCTGTCCCCCGAGTGCCAGGCCCAGCTCCACTCGAGCTACGCGGCCCAGCTGGAGAGCGCCGGCCACTGGGAGATGGCCATCTTTGTGTTGCTGCATATACCCAACGCAATGTAAGAGCACTTTTACCCTTGTCTGCCTTTTGGTGTCAAGAAACTCTTTATGTGAAATGTAGTAGTTCTTAGTAGTGACTGGGCTTGTCATAAGGAGTATGAAAGGTAAGATTTAAGGGGCATTTATGAAAAGGAATTCAGAAATAGTTGGAAGAGCATCTTGACATTAAATTTAAGAAAAAGTCCAAGCTGTTTTAAGGTACTGTGCTCGGTCCTGGCTAAAGATTGTTGATATTTGAGCTCAAAAGCCAATCAAATACATCCTGCACTTTAATGCTCCTGAATTCACTTTGTTGGTGGATGGAATAGTGTATTGCTTGGTCTTAGTCTTAGTCTTACTATAAAGCCAGGAATGTGTGTTTTGTGTGGTGTTTTTTTTTTTTTCTTCTTTTTCAAATCTGCAACAAGGTGGTGCTACCTCAAGTCATAACGTCTTGTCCTCTAGCTGCCATGGTATTGTCTTCACCTAATGCTCCACCAACGGTCACATTATTTACCATTAAGCACAATTTGGTTCACTTTGCACATGCTGCTGACCCATGTTTACTTATAGGCAGTGCTAAGATGACCTGGGAGTTGTATTCTTTAAAAGCAGTGAACACTACAGTAATATGCCTTCTTTACAATTTAGTATTGGACACATCATGTTTTCACCACCTATGCTGATAAACCCATCGATATAAGTTATCAGAACTCAGTTACCTTTCTTTATTTCCTTGACTGGTATCTAAACAAATATTTGGTATGACTATAGGAAAGTGATATGCTACTGACAGAGTTTTTTTTATTTATTTATTTATTTATTTATCTTTACCGATGGACAAGATAGGCTACCATAGCTGACAAAGTTAAAACTATTCTGTAGCTCTAATGAAGTTGACCGTGCTAAAATAATAGCAGAGAGTCTTCTCTACATATGCACATATTTAGAGACACTTTGGAGAGATCTCATCCATATCCTTATCTCATCCAGGTGCATGATTTAGGCCACTGTCTTTTAAAATAATTGCTGTAACACTTGTGTCTACAGTGTTTAAATCCCAGAAGTCTTTGGTCTTCACCACAAAGAATATCTGAGAACCTATGAAAATAGGCATTCTTACTGATCTCAGATTATTGTTGCTGAGTTTGTGCTAAATAATAGCATATGTAGCACGTAGCATGTTTTTGGGGATTGATGTTTTTAGGTGGGGGGGTGTGGTACAGGCCTGTATGTTAAAATTGGCGCATAGCACTGGGGTTACAGAGGTTTCTAGTTTTGTAACATCTGTTACCATCTCTAAAAACAAGCCGTGGAGGAAGAGTGTGGAGAATAGGTCAAGCATAAGGTTGGGACGTGGAAGGGGGGTGGCGGAATGCTAGATATGAAAAGGTGTGCATGCCAGGTGGGGATGGGGCCATCTAAGTGTATTACACTTCAAATGAGCAGTGCAAATGTCAGTTTATATGATGCATACAAACAGTGTAATTTAAATCAAATAAAAAGTAAGCCTTCTGGGCTGGTTGATTGCTCCAATGGGCAGCCTTCTTGGCTGGTTGATTGTCAATGAAGGCATCTCTGGCAAGAAAGCGATGTTGAAGTGCTGTGTTTTAGTGTTTTGTGACTAAGGTATGTCTAACGTTGCTCTAATCTCTGGAGCCTCCCTGCACCAGCATCAGCATTCCATCGACCCGTTGCATAACAACTGACCAAACAATCCTAAAAGATGTGCACATGATAACGTCAGTTAAACATTTGGGGACTTGTATGCTGTTTTTGTCACGTCAGGCAGCGTGAGCGAGCCGTTCGAGAGATGCTGTGCTCATACTGCTCCATACTAGAGACGGAGGATTCTTCCGAGAAGGAGCATTTCCTCACGGAGAGGCTGCTGATCCCCGTGCAGTGGATCCACGAGGCCAAAGCCACCCATGCCCGCCATGAGTCAGACAAGCACCAGGAAGCATTGCACCTCTATCACGCCAGCAGCTGGAGCCAGTGCCATCGCTTGGTCATTCACCACCTGGCAGCAGGTAATTCAGTCCATTTATTCTGCATATACAAATTTCCATACAAAAAAAAACCCTGAAAAGAGCTGCTAGCGGTGATGTTGGGTGAGTACATCAGAGTAGAACTCCTCTGACAACGTGTGGGCATTTAAGGTCAGTCAAGTGTGTGTGTATTTAGGGACGTGTATGAACTGAAAACACTGCCTGGATGCTCCATCCCTCCTTTTTAAATCGAGGGCCACCCAAAGACAAAATGACATGCTGATGTGGACCCTTAGGAGACTGTGCCAGAGAGATAGAATAAGTATAGTCAGTTACTAAAGTTTTGATCTCTTCCTGTCACCTGACTTTCAAACGTCACAAAACGTATAGTTGGCCCTAAGGGCGGGATCATAAATGGTCATGGCCAAGATTCATGTCATTTTATCTGTTGTCAGGCATGTGTTGTTCTTGTGATCACCCACGGTTTTGGAAGATTAAGAGAAACGTTTTGAATCAATACAGCGCTCCTTTGTGGTCAGAAGATGCCATTTTTGACATCACTTCCTGTTTGACCCCTTTGCCATTGAATACAATTACACAATACAAAATGGCCTCATGGATCAGGATGTTTACTCCAAGGACATAGTGACTAAAGACCAATTGTATTTATTACAGTGCCACCATAGTCATTGGAAATGATTTTAGGGGATTCTGTAACTTGGGTAAACTGTGTGCATTAAAGGCACAGTCCTCCATTCTAATCCCACGCACTTTTTGGTGAAATTCAGTCATTTGCTCCTCACGGCCTTCCAGAGTCCAGGATCTGTAAATGGGAAACATAGTGCCTCGGACCAGCCATTAACAATCCTATCCCGGACTACAGAAGGGAGCGGTGTCATTTGATTGGCTGTTGCGCACAAAACTTTTCATAACTTTTCACAAAACCGAATCATGGACTCATCAAAGCCTTCAGTCTCACCATTCATATGGCTGCGTAACATGTATAACCCTGTTGCTGTAATACCAAAAGTTACCAACACTGAACATGCAGAAGGAGCTGTTCACACCCCTCCCCACCCAAGGGTATGGTGGCTGTTTAAAGGCTGATGTCAACGCTATTAGCATTTTGGAATGACAATGTGGTGTGAACACATTTAGGACAAAATTGAAGTCATCTCTGACTACTGACTTACCTGTTGCAGGTTTCATGAATCTACCCCAATGTGTGGTGACTGTTCGTGCATGAAATATAAAACCTAATTCTAAACAAATAAATCTTGTTGTTTTGAGGTTGTTGTGATAACATTAGACATTTTCACTGTCATTTGTTAAGATAATTTGGCATAATTCTAGCATACTCCAGACCTTACTGACCAAAACACTTTCACCATGGCACAGTATATTTTTGCAAAAACAATTCTTCTTCCAGTATGAAAAATGCATTATGCATGCTATTTTATAATTGGAACTGAACATAAAAAATAATTTGACTGTGTAATATTGGAACATGTCAGGATTACCAAATTGTGGGATTCTGGCTCCCGACACCATAGGGTTTAAATCGAAGCATACTGGTTTGAATCACAACAGGTATCCAGATCATTATATGTACTTGTTATACTCATTTCCAGATCCAGCACAAACCAGACCTGACCTTTTGTTTCTTTTGTGTGTGTGGTCTCCCTACAGACTGCATCATCAATGACAACCACGACTATCTACTGCACATCCTGGAGGGTCTGGCTGTGCCCGAGCGCCACGCTCAGATCCAGGACTGGGATGTTTCTGGCCGAGTGTTCCTGGACTACATCCACGTCATCCAAACACTGCAGTCCATCCAGCAGGTACCAAAAAGGGCCACTTAGAGTTACATTTTACAGAATTATCTGCCGGAAACAACTTGTATAAACTTTGCAAGATTGAACTGTTGACAGACTTCAATACTGCCAGCTGCCATGGATTTCCACTAAAACAATTCAGTTATTGTAAAAAAAAAAAAAAAGACTTTATTCAGTCATCATTCCCAGCCTTCACTCTGCATTCATTTCGATTTGTGTAACTTCGTAATAATGGAAAACAAAGGAATTGCAATTGAAGCCTGTTTGCAGCTGCACTTGTTTTCCCAATGTTTAATATTTGAATGTAATGAATTGAACTGAGTTTATTGTCCTGGATGTGCAGATGGAGGGTCCAGGCTATGAGCTAGAACGACTCTACACGGAGGTGACGTCCCTGTGCAGCAGAATTGAGCTTCTCCCATGTGTTTCAGCTAAGGATAGGCTTGCCCAGTCAGGTGAGGAGCATTTAGCCTTAGCCTTGTAGTGACTGCACTGACTTCATGATTGGATAACTCTGACGCTTGGCATGTTACTGTATCCCATTTGACTTCATGATTGGAAAACTCTGATGCTTGGCATGTTACTGTATCCCATTTGACTTCATGATTGCATAACTCTGACGCTTGGCATGTTACTGTATCCCATTTGTAGTGATGAAGCACATTTGGCAGTTTGAGGCTCTTTAAGTTTGAATATGGTTCTTGTCCGAAACGTTACCAATCTCTTTTCACAGAGATGGCTAAACGTGTGGCCAACATCCTCCGCGCAGTCTTGACTTTGCAACAGGGGGGAGACACTCCATCCGACCTCCCTCTCATCCCGTTGTGCTGTCTGGCCCCTCACATCGGCCGTCTGCCCATGCCTGAGGACTATGCCCTGGAGGAGCTCCGCAGCCTCACCCAGTCCTACCTGCGGGAGCTCATCTTCAGTCAGTGAACCGACGTGTTGGGATCCACTGGATATTGAATAGGAGGGTTTGACTTTAGTAGCTTGCAGACCGAGCAGCACTCCTATGATCTTTTCAGACAACACTGTTGACTGTTGAGAAGGTACAACTTCTTTCGACAATACATTCCATTCTGTACCATTATTATGATCACTATTTTATGTCCATAGTGAAGATTTGTGTGGTGGTGATGATGATGACTGGAGATGTATTCTGCAGTCTTAGAAAAGACAGGTATTGACCGCAAAAAGTTTTTATCCTACAAGGGACAGGTTTGGTAGATTGCAACTGCCAAATAGGTCTGAGCCTTGCCGACGGCGCTCCGCTTCTTCTCCCTTCAGTCTGTGTAGCCGCGATGCTCTGGTTGGCTTAAAGGTGTTGCACCAATGTGCAGTGTTTGAGGAGTTTGGAGTCCATTTCCTGTATATCGAATCATTTTGTGTACCAAAAGAATGCAGGCAAATGTTTATATTTTTGTAAAGTTTTAAAGGTATAAAAGTATGACAACAGCGCTGGTGTGTAATTGAGCCAAAGTGCACAGCTGGAGCAGTTCCATCCACTGATTGACACTTTTCTAAAAACACACCTTATTTTCACCCTTGTACAATTTTTTCTCCATTTATTTAGTCTGTTCAAGTATATTTGAAAGGTTTTTGTAAGGTATTCTCCACAGTATCTACATCATTTTTTTTCCATTAAAACCATGAATAAAATATTTTTCCTTCTTGAAATCTGTCTTGACTTTTTTGATAAGGCTCACTTGTGAAGTTATATTGTGTTAGTTTCCAGATTATGAAAGAGTAACTATGAGTAAAACTGAACATTTCATATTAAAGCCGAAGTGCAGCTCTGTCCTGCCCTTTAAGGCATAGGCCTACATGGGGAAATAAATGTATACTAGTCAACAAACTGTTGAGTGGGTGTAATATTGGTCTAGTTGTGAAAATAAATTGATCTCTTCTTAAACAACCATATCAGTTTAGAGTTAATAAAAACAAAATGTGACACCTAGTGGATGTTAATTTCTTGACGCAGCAAATATCAAACTAACCCTGAGCTATAGCTTTGTGCCTTTGACACACTAATGGGGCTCAGAAAGCCATGTGACTTCTTATGCAATGTCCACATTTAAAAATGTGTTAAATCTCAAAATGCAGCTGAGCTAATGATTGAGCAATTGGCCCATTGTGTCCTTATCAGAACATTTACATGACTCAAACCAGGTCAAAATGAATATTGATGTAGTAAGAGTAGATTGGAAGGAGAAGGCATGCATAAAGTCTTCAAGTCCTCTGAAGTTGATTCACTTGTCAATCAAGCTCCAACTACCTGTAACAATACACAAACCTGTTTGATAGCCACAGAACCAACAAGGTGTTTATTCATTTCAAAGCATTTTGGTTCAGGTTTGCAGCCATGAAAAAACAAACGTGAACATATTTTATGTACATTTCCAACACAGAGGAATAGGTGAACCTGCCCATTTTTTTTAGCTTGACATGGATAATCTATTTTAGATATTTCAGAGCTCTCATTACTGACATTTTTTCCTATCATTCTGACAATGCTGAAACTATTTACTATGTGGAGGCATTTCTTTTTCACTTTTAAGACAATGTCAAACCATTAAATCCCAATGAGTGAATTCCCACCATTTGGTAAATTTAGTTTTTAGGACTTTCCATTTCCCGGAGATTGACGCTCACAAATATAGAGTGTGCAGTTCTTTCGTCTAAAATAACCCAGAATCTCTTTTATTAGCAACCAGGTGACAGATCTGAAATCAATAAACAAACTACAATGCTGTTACAGTACACACATTACAAAATAAAATCACGTTTTACACATATCACGTAGTTTTTAAAACATAGAGGAAGCTTCCCAACTCCTGATTCTAAAGGATGTCTCAGAAGTCAGCCTCAACAATGAACTCAAGGGGTCAAAATGGAAAATTAGGCTAACTTGGATCACAGGGAGAATCTTGTCTAGAACTATTAGGGCAACCTTTCAAGCCATCGAAAATACGGTCCTGGGACTAATTGTCAATATAAGGAGTTTGCATGTCCACTGTGTGAGATACAGAAGATTTAAGGAATGAAATGCAAGTGAGTGGGCTAATTTTGATGGGATGAACATGTGGAAATCTTTCAATCTGGTGAAGAGTAACAGACTGAGCCCAAATTCATCACCATGAATAGGACTGCATATAAATCAATTCGTACAAATGAGTGCTGGTGTGCTTAAGCCCTTTCGGAGGCTCTGGTGAACCTCTCCCCCAAGTGTCCAGTCTTTCCCCTAGCACTGAGGAGAACATATTCCAAAGGTCCATTCCGCTCTTCACCGGCATGTCTGACTTGATTCAGTTCCTTCTAACGGGTCTGTGAGGCGAATACACCATATGACATCAGGTTAAACAATTGCAGAGTGTTAGATGAGTAGGTCACATGCAACAACATTTCTACAAAACGCATGGTCTTACCTTATTGATTAACTTGTTTCCTAAGCGTCCACTTGCACGTCCACTAGCTCAGCTGGCATTGGAGATTTAGGGTGTTTATTCTCAAAGTGTTGCTTAAATGTTTTAGGATCTGGCATCTGTGTCTGAATGACAAAGCATAGAAAACATCAGCAGGGACATACAAGGATAAAGGCTGGAAAGGAACTATGTAAACTCAAGGAACTCGAAGCCACAAATATGGACCACGAAAAAGAATCCAATACTTAGTTACCCTGCACACAGGACAGCTGTGGACTAACGCTGCTTTGCCCGCGGTCTTCTGGTCTGCTGCTTGACCTTTCTTCTTGTCTGCCGCTTTCTTGGCGTTTTTCTGCTGGGACTGAATCTTTTGCTGACCACGAGCCATTGCCGTTCTGTATTAGAAATGATCATACCGACAGCTCATTAATGAATTTAACTTTGTTGTAGAGACAGATTAGACAAGTAAATTAGCATCCCATTTTAAAACACTGTATAGCGGCGGACTGGCCAGACACAACGCTTTTATCTATCGGGATTCTTTTGCAATCAGAATCAATCAAATTACATCTATGTTTAGAATCTAATAACGTTACGGAACTTTCGTGTGATTGTCCAACATACGACAAACAACTGATTAAAAATGTATCTCTCTATGGGTGAGGTCCAATGCACACTTATCACACCTTGGTCACTGTTACTCGCGGAAACTAAACACAACAGCTTTCTATTGGCAACTAGCTATCCTAGCTAGTGTTATCCTGCCCACATGGTGATAGCCTTAAAAGCAATGGTTTTCAGAATGTTCAAGTTACCGATACATGAAAATGCGTAGATACTATATTTGTACTCATCACGATTTGATTTCAAACATACCACACAGAAAATATGATTGGAAATGTTATTACCTAACTGTTCCGCTGATTGAATACTATCACGACTAGCGATAGCACGGCTAAAAAATCTTCGCCTAAAACCAAAGCTAACCTCAAAAAGATGTTTTAATAGGCGGAGTAAGATACGTCATGACGATCTACTTCCTGAAACCCCGTTATGTGGCGCAAGGAGGGAGAAAGCAGCCAAGTAGCGGCCAGCAGAAGAGTGTGGGAGTGGGTATCGTCATTTTGTATGCGACGGGTTAGCTTTATTGTAGAAATTAAAGAAAATCCCTATTAGAGAAAGAATGTAGTTTTGGAAAATCACCCAGATAGCACCCATGGTAGTTAAATAACTGCATGAGAGACCCCGCATTCGATTATATTCATTAAAATGCGAGTGTACGTTGTCCCTGTATAGACTGTAAAAACTACAACTTCCGGTCAATTTCCATATTTTTTTGTTTGGCTATTAGTGATCTGGATGTCTAGTACGCGCCCTTTTCTGTCTATCTGGACGTTGACGTCGATATGGTCGCAACCTCCTCACAGACAGTAGTATGATTATTTTTTAATGCCTCTCGATTAAAAACAGAGTTTAATTGAACAAACATATCTATGTTTATATTGAACTCTTACTCCGACGACATTTCTCCGGTTCTCAGACCGGAAGTTTTCATGCGGCAAGAAAAAAAATCTCCTGTGTCGCTGTGTGTAATGTTTTGAGATTGACTTCCATAGTTTTCCACTGTCAAGCGCAATTGTTCAATATAGTTGCGCTGTTGACGTACGAACCATGGGCCAATGCGTTTATGTTTATTACGTTTATGTATATTTCGTATATACCGTAAATCCTCAAATAAAGACCGGGATGCAATTAGAGGCCGGGCTTCAGATAGTAGCCGGGTGCGTGGTCCATACGGACAAATAAAGGCCGGGCCCCGAATACAAGCCGGGGGTAAAAAAAAGGTACCGGTAGCATTTTGTAAAAAATCACGGAAGTATGGAATATTTGTTATGGCTTTTTAATAAACACTAAACACGACACAATGTAAAAATGGCACGGGCTTTATGCCCTGGTACAAGTTATCACGAAGAGACTGTGCAACCGTCACACACCTGTATAAACTCAGTCCCAACACAGAACAACAACATGCAATGAGAACAGTAAGGAACATTGTTAAGGAACATCGTTGAGCGCTTAGTGCATCAGAGGAAAGTATGCGCCCGCCGCACGGCATTATGGGGCGACTAATGCCGGCACATTACAATATTTTACTGTAGCCTACCAGAATCAGTCCATCAGCACAAAGCAGACATCACAATTTAATTGAATGCATTTCATAAATACATGTTCTCCTCATGTTGGCTAATGTCATGGCTGTTTGCAATAAAAAAAAGAAATGTTTCAGCCTACAAGGCGAATTTGTTATTATACAGTTACTTGCCTAAACGATAGAAGACATTCCTCCAAAATACCTCTTTTTAATGATTTTGTTGCCGTTTTTGATTTCCGCTAAGAAAAGGTGTTCTTCAGGCTAATAGAACTTTAACGTTCCAGGTGTTGTGTAGCAACCCATTACTTGCTGACTTCAAATTACAATGACTTTCCGCTACGTTAAATGACCGGACTTCTTGCTGAATGATATGAAAGATGTGAATTAGAATTGCCAATGACAGCGGTCATTAACTTTTCGCAGTGGTGAATATCAAGAAATGACAGACCCGCTAACGTTGGGGTGCCCCATTGAAATCAACGGAACTTTTTTGAACATTCTGAAGAGCCGTAAGAAATAAAGGCCTGCCCCTAATACAAGCCTGCCTCAAATACAGGCCGATGCGCTGTGCAGCCTAAGTAAATAAAAGCCCCGGCCACTATTTGAGGATTTACGGTAGTCGACTTTGTAGGCCAGACGTTGTGCGCGTGTGAATACAAATAATTCAATATAGAAGTAGTGAGACCTGTGTAGCCTAATGTAACGGAGTATGAACACATTTTTAAAATCATATATGTACTTGAGTAAGAGTGAAAAGTGTTCTGCATTAAATGTACTCCAACAAGTACAAAAACCATATCTAAGTACATATGAGAGAGTAAAGATAATAAGTAATAAACTAGTGTATTAAATGTTATGTTCTTTATTTTGTTCGTAAAACATTGTGTTCCACAAAGGCTAAAAAAATGTACACACATTATTAGAAATACCAACAAAGGACAGGCTTCTGTAATTAGGTAAATAGGTTTCTACAATTACGAACATAGAAACTAAAACATGGTATACAAAATGCAAATTTGTAGTAAAATATTCGCAGAAAATGACTCGGCAAAGAAAAATTGTTGAGAGAAGAGGGCATGGTGCGATGCCTGGTGGAGGTGGCTGCAGGCATGGGCACCCGCTCACCAAACAGCGGTTCCTGGCATGCGCCAATGTGGTGAGGAGGAAGAGGAGCCCAAATAACATCACGCCACCACTGGGTCAGAAGTGGTGGCTTGGGTTCACGAGGGGGCACTTGGCTGAACTCTCAATATGGACGCCGGACATATTTGACTGCCAGAGGGTGATCTTCAGGCGGAAATGGACAGTAGAGAGGTACTTCCGCCTTCTCACCCCCACCATGAAGGAGCTTGGGCAGAGGGACAAACCTCATCTTATTTACAATTGTGATGAAACGGGATTTAACATGGAGTAGAGCAGGTGCAAAGTTCTGGCACCCCTGGGTGCCGCTCACGAGCACATTTACATTTATAATTCCATAACACCGAATTTTCAGAAAAATACTACAAAGCCATATCAGTGAGGCTATCCACCTAAACTAGTTTTCAGTGTTTGTACAGTAGGCTTGTGTTGTAGGCAATATGTTGAAACTGTTTTGAAATTGCTCCTTTCATTTCATAAACAGACTACAACTCAAGTCATGTACTCAGCTCACCAAAGCTTTTGCAATTACTTTCCCTCCCTATTGGTAACGTTTTTCAACACGTTTAAATAAATGTGTCAACGTCTAGTGGACATGATTGAAACGCAAATGAAATGTGCATAACATGTTTGTCACACCAGATCAGATGTTGTGTTTTACACCTTTTCACAGTGTGTAGGCCTACGAAACATGTTTGACACCTATTCACAGTGTGTAGGCCTACGAAACATGTTTGACACCTATTCTGAACCAATTTGAAATGGCTGGCCTATATAACGTAATCAGCAACCTTAGTTATGCTGTAATGTATGTACCAGTAATCGACAAACTAACGCTAAGTGCCGTTTGTTTAATGTCAAATGCCACTGATTTCATGCAGTACTAGATAGATTACTTCCTCCTAGTGATGGTAACAATCTCTGTCCATTTTTCAGATTTTCTAACTAACCTTCCTGTGTTGACCAGTGACGACTCCTAGTGGACGCCTGGCGAGGCCTGGCCTCCTCAGAATAACATGACTTTGCACAGCGCTTTACTGGTCGTGAACATTGACTGAGACAGGTATCCATGGATTTCGGAGGAAGTGATCATTGACTGCATTTTGTATCTAAGCAATGGAAAAGAATCCACAATTTAGTTCACATAGTCTACTGATATGCTGGATGTGTTAAGTGTTTTGAGAAAGTGTACATGGTATTGAACCAAGTGTGCAAATGATTGGAAAAAACTGTAAACGTTAAGCGTCCATTCTCACACGACGCCATAACACTTCATAAATGCTAAAGAAATGGCTTTTACTGTGAGTGGCAATGGAGTATTTGTATGTGTGTGTGTGCGGTAAGGGGGTCTAAGTATCCTTGGCTATATTTGCTTGAAATGAGCATCCCTACTTCATACAACTTTTAAATGGCTAGTAGCGCTCGAACCACAACTTGACAACATGACGTAGCGTTCAATAAACTGCGGTTAATACACGGTATGTTTTATAAAATGACATACAATACAGTAATGCGGTATGAAGACGGTGCGGTTAGTAGTCGGGAAAGTACGGTATCCCAACAGTGTGAGTGACGGTTGAAAGTACTACTACGCTTTCCAGAGACCATTCAACCACACGGGAACACAGGTCACCCACGCCAGGCAAAGCACTTTCCCTTGTTAGTAACAACACTAATCTCCGAACTCTATCCTCCGAGTACATGTACTCCAACCATTATTTTTCACACTAGTAGGAACCCCACCGGAAGGCAGGGTGTCAAAAAATTACTATAAACTCATAGTGGTCCTCTCCACGGAAATCTTTAGTAAAAGGCGAAAGATTTATGCGATCTGAAAAGAACCATGAGTGTTCTACTTACTTGAGGAACGATTTCAGATAGCGACCATCAGCGCTATAGTTCACGTTAAGGGTTACCACTAATTATAATGTACGAGCTATCAAAGCGTTGATTAACTTTAATACATAGGACAACATAACGAAATATGGGAAGTTACAGCAGTGTGCAAGTACCAACACAAAGTGTATTAAAACAATTCCTTAAGGCACAATGCATGCTGGGAATCTGACTTTCACTGACACAAAAAACGTGCAGCACTTTGGCCCAGTGCAGCACAGAAGCGACCCGGCGAATAGTGTAATGCCTGTGGCCTATAAACCTTGTTTCCAGTACGGACCCATATCTCGGTTACACAGAAATAATTTGATCTGAGGAGCTCGTTAGATATGTGGCCAAATGCTTGTAACTGACATTACTTGAGCTAACTCCTATGTCTTGATGATTGGAAAACATGAATAAACAGGACCTTTCATTTGAGTATGTCATCATCACTCCATCAAAAGAGGATTGTGTTTACACAAGCTGTTACTGGTGAGTTCATATTTGCGAGTCTGCCGGATCTAGAAGTAGGCAAGGGTGAGCAATGCCCCCCGAAATTGGTCAAACTTCATTCTGACTTTTGAATCACGTTTAATTCATTTGCACTCAATTTCTTGATTAAACATGAAAGTCATTTTCAAGTAATAATGAAGAGCGATAGGCTATTTAATACGAACCATGATAGCCTATAGTTCTTGCACAGAGGCGTCGGAGAAACGACAGCGTGAACGAGAATGAACCTGTTCGAAATGCCCAGCTATAGCTGATATAGTGATAGAACTAGACTAAAGCGGACTAGACAAAGAAGCAAATATATTCTATCTGATATATAGTCCTTCCAATCCCTGCTATACGAAGGTTGAAGACTTGTCTGTACTACTAGCATCGAGCAGTGTGTTTCGACAGATGTAATTTATAACGGCGTATGAGAACCGTTTGGACTCAACATGAATGTCACACAGTTTAGCTATCTCGTCCGTCTTTATATTTGCCTTCTCCAACGAAGTAGCACAAATCCTGATTTAAATAAGCTTGTCTCCAGGTAGTTTGAACCTGAAAGCCTAAAACTTATATAATTACTTTATTAATTTGGCCTAATTGAGAATCCGAAACTAGCATTTACCTGCAATTGTGTTGCATGAGCAAACTATTCCTTAGTTTACATCCACATAGGCCTCGATCAGCGCCTCAGTAGGACTATGCAAGGCAAAATCTAGGTAAGCCTGAGTACTTTTGTAAATATGGGCTGTGAACAGATTACTTTAAATTGTGTTGTTTGGCCATAATCACCAAAGTGGTGTTTCGGGTAAAAAAGCAGCATTTGATTAAAAGAACCCCTTGATGACTGAGTGTGACACTTTGTGGGTGAATCTATTCTGTTTTGGGATGTTCTAGTAGGCAGTGACACAGGAAACATTGCATGAACAAAGGGAAGAATGTAGTCCACTAAATATCAGCAAATTCAGGATGCAATTGAATGAAGCCAGTCAGCCTACAGGACAATGATTCAAAGCATATCTAAAATTGCACCATGAAGTACTACATGCAATGCAAACATTAGCTTTTTGGATGCACTGCAGACCCAAATCTTAAACAGGATTGAAAGTCTATGGGTAAATTGTACACATCTGCATACCAGACACTAAACATAATAATCATCTTCAAAGAAGAATGCGTGAAAATGCATACATATTTTAAGGCTCAACTTCTCTATTACAATCTAAGTCTATTCCTCATGTGGAAATAATTTTGAATCATTTTGTGTGCAACTGTATGTAGAGTGGTAATGTGCAAGAATAGACTTATCAATCATACATTCAAACTAGGAAAACAGCTTTATACTGTAGTACAGTCCACTGTGTGAAAAGGCGCCCACCCCAAACCTCTAATTGCATTAGAAGTGGCCTGAGATTCTGAGCAAATTGCCCCTTGCAGTCCTAGCTGTTCGTTCGGTGCACACAAGTGCACAGTCCTAGCTCTGTAACTGGGAAACAAATATAGTTGCCCAGACATCAATAAACAATTACAGCCAATCAACACGCTGTTTCAGCAGCACGGAAGGGAGGGGCGTACTAACATTGGCTGTTGAGCTTAAATATCACGTCATTGTGTGCTAGCATTTACCTGCAATTAAAATAATTGCCACCATCGATGTAGCTTTTTGATCCATTACTCCATTTACCCTTGTAATAGTACCCGTACGAGCACACTGTGTACCCACTAAGCTGTTCAACAATACTTGAAAGCGCTCTCCACACCGTATCCATAATCATTTTTGTATGTATCAGGGATATACCATGTTATGTTTGTGTGTATTTTGTACATTTACCACATGTATGCTAGCATGCTCATCCTGATATGTGTATGAATTAATCTGCCTTCTTTCTGATTGTCTCCCTTCCCTTTCAACTCCCTCTCCTCCCCCCTTCCTTTCAACTCCCTCTCCTCCCCCCTTCCTTTCAACTCCCTCTCCTCCCCCCTTCCTTTCAACTCCCTCTCCTCCCCCCTTCCTTTTCTTTCTCTACCCATCTGCTTGGCTGGCTCCAAGAAGATGGGCCCCCCCTTATGCGCTGTGGTTCTGCTCAAGGTTTCCTCCTGTTTTTCAGGAGTTCTTCCTTGCCCCTGTCGCAATTGTGCTTGCTCTAGAGACGGTTCAGGCCCTGGGCTCTGTAAAGCGCCTTAAAACAATTGTTTCCTTTTGGCACTATATAAATAAAATTTAATTGAATTAAACTTTAGACCCATTATATCTCTAGAATGTGTCTGTTGCTAACCCTACCTCCAAAATATTACACTGTAAAATTCTTTTTTATTGGACACCAGTTTTGTCAAAGGAAAAGTACCCATTATCCTTGGTCTGATTCGTATAGTGATTCACCTCTTCAAGAGCTCCTCATGAATATTCACTCTGAAATTTGAGGATAATCAGATTTCAGCCAACGGGAGACCTGTCAAGAGGCTTGTCAGAGAAGAGCTAACTGGTACATTCTTTTCAGGGATTGGACAATATTTATCAGTTAGTAAAAATCAAGCCCCCTGATTGTCCAAAGTGCTTTATCATGTGTCAGGAAATCAAAGTGGTGTACAATTAGAAAAGTATCGACACAATTTTCAGTGCATTTTCATACCATCTCCAGTTTTATTTTCTGTGTCTGAGCCACCCATTACACGTCCATTGGTCGTTCATTGTTAGCTAAAGCTTATTCTGGTAGCATATCCATCACGTATATGCGCTTTACAGAGCCAAGTGCCTGAACCCCCTTAGAGCAAACACAATGGCGACAGGGACAAGAAAAAAACTCCCTGTTAATCAGGAAGAAACCTTAAACAGAACCACGGCACATAAGAGGGGACCCATCTGCTTGAGGTTGGCTGGGAAGAGATTGGAGGGGGGGTCGTGTTTAGGCAGTGGATAGTGCCTGTAGCAATACAAATAGTCTCAAAGCACTTTACAGAACCCCCGGGAGTATGAACCCAGGTTAGGGTAGGCATAGGAATTTGATACTAACACAGGTAAGGGAAGGGGTTTATTATTAACTTAATTTATTATGAATCTCTGATGATCCGCCTTAAATTCAGAGCACTTCCATGGGCATGGGGTAAGGCTTCATTGCCGAAGAGGACGCAGATGGTAACTAGCTTTGTTTGTGAGCAAGAAGAGGAGAATAGCTGGATTTTGCGTTTCAAGGACAGTCAGTCAAAGGAGCTTTAAAGGAGTTGTCTGAGGCTGCTGAAAAAGCAGGCCAGCGGTTGTAGCTGAGGTGCTAGCACACTACTTGGGTTTCCGGATTAATGGTCTGTCACCATGTCAGTAAATTTAAACTACTGCTTGTACTCTGGGTATGTCAAGGCGTGTTTGTGTGTATGAGTGTGTGTGTATGAGTGTGGTGTGTGTGTGTGTTGGTACATTGTGTGTGTGTGTGCAGTTTCTGCTGTTTTCTTCCAGTCATTGAGCTATACCTGATGACTGAAATCTCATCATTTTCCTTCAGGGCTTTGTATTATTTCCTTTTTTTTTTTTTCATGTCTTGGCCGGGTACTGCAACTGATATGCTGTGCCATCAATGTAATGTTCAAATGTTTTTAATAAAGGAGTTGAAAGGGGTATCGAGAATCGTGGAATTGCACTGGTATTGGTAGCGACTACTGCATTTCTGGTATTGTGACATCCCTACATGTGACATTGAAGGGATTGACTGCTGTGTATCTTTTCCTGTGTATAACTAAAATTACTTTTCTTTTTTGATGAGTCGAGGTGGAGCTGTCTAATAATCTAATAATGTTCACACATACAAGGCAAGAAAAAAAGCAACAAACGTTGCTTGTCTGGAAACATAAGCAGATTTTCTAATGGGATTTTTACGTCCTTTTCAGTGAGGAAAATATTTGGAAACTCTGTGAATATATCAAAGCACAACCTCAACACTGCATTCAAGATGTGTATGCAGTTTTCATATCTAATGAAAGGAGAATGGTAAGTTAACCTTCACTAGCTTTGGGTCCAAAGTGTTCATCTGGTGTCAGTGTCTGATGTAGAGCAATGTGTTGTGTCTGTACAGGTTCCTCTCTGGAAGCAAAAATCCTGTCGCAGAGATCAGCCCGTAGTGTGGGTAAGAACGAAGATTTTATAAAGTCTATTTTATAAACGGACATGAGACAAATGATTGCATTTGTTTGTGTGTTGCATTTCTGTGTTGAGGATTACCATGTCATACTACTGCATACCGGGAACAGAGAGAGCTACGTTTATGATCTGGACACCACACTTCCTTTCCCCTGCCCACTGAGCTTGTATGAAAAGGAGGCCTTCCGGTCAGATCACGGTCTGAAGGAATCTTACTGGAGGTACAGCAAGAAGAAGCATTCCAAACTCATTTGCACGTACACTTCATTTAAGCTGTCTAATATTCACTTCAGTTGTGTTTTATAGGAAACTGAGAGTTATTCCTGCTGAAACCTTCCTGAGTAGCTTTGCTTCTGATCGCTCACACATGAAAGATGAGGTTGGCCATTGGAGAATGCTTCCACCCTCATACCCCTGCTTAGAGACAGCAGGTATGACGTTTCAGTATGGTGGGCTGCATACGATGTTTTATTTATTTAAACATCACATACAACAGGGTTACATCTCAGTCTGTTTGATATTTTGCAGAGTCTAAAATGAACTTGGATTCCTTCATCAGTATGGACGCCCAGATTGGCTGGGGAAAAGTCTACAGCCTTGCAGAATTTGTGCAACACTTTGGTGGTAAAGGGAGGCCATCATTAGCTAATGACTCTCACAGACTTAAAGATGAAGATCATGCAGCAGATGATTAGAAGTACACATTTCCCACTCACAGTCCTGGCTGATGACTATTCAGCCTGTGAAGTTGATGTTTTGCAGCACATTTCCCATTTCTCTTTAATCTTGTACCGGATTTTTCCTCCAACTTAAGGCATTCATAATGTATTAGGTCATGTACCTTTTACAGTCAATTTCCCACTACACTTAATAAATATTCTGTTAATGCAGTGTTATCAAGCTATTTCTAAAACGAAGTCATTCATTTGTGTTTAAATCGACCAAAAGCTGGAGCTGAACAGTATGATGCGGTCATTTCTTTTCTCCAGACATCTCCTAGACCTAGAGACACAGACGTGAAACGGTGGGCCACATTTCCAAACGTTTGACCATACAATGCTGATCATTTATTCATTGATAAACATGTTTGACCATACAATGCTGATCATTTATTCATTGATAAACATGTTTGACCATACAATGCTGATCATTTATTCATTGATAAACATGTTTTTAACCAATTGAGACCGATATAGATACAGTGCTTGGCAATGGAAATGGGAACATGGGGCTGACCTGTTTTTGAATAACAATCACGATTTAAGATCAAAGACATTTTGAAACCTGGACAAAAACATGATTCTTCATCATTAGAAAACCTTTTTGCAATGATATTTGCCTAGCTGAACGCCACTATCCCATGTGAGCAATACAGCTGGTCCTCTTTGACTTGAGGATGGTCTGAAGGGGGAAAGAAAGAAAGCGGTTTCCTCACAAACTTGTCAGTCTATTGTTTATGGCTATTCCATGTAAAACATAGGCAAGAAACTGGAGATGTCTTATCAGTGGTTTGGACTACTTCCTTCACAGAACATTGAAAACTGGTCCTAACCAGGACAGCAGGAGAAGAGCGAGGCCCCTGGCTACATCTATTGCAAGAGCCATCAGTCTTTACTTTGAGAAACAGATGCTTCACAGGTCGTCAAGTTGGCAGCTTTATTAAATAGCGCCCACAAAATATCAGTCTCATCTTGAACAGGGAGGAAGCCCCAGAAAGCTCTAAAAAGACTGACCACTAAGAGTAAAAGATCAAAGACACTGGAGGGAGGATGAAAAGCTGCTCAGGGAACACTTGAAATGTGATGGTCTGGGGGTGCTTTGGTATTGGTGGCATTGCCATGCCATACCCTGTGGATGGTCTTCAACTGGATCCGATTGCACTTTACTAGTGGAGTGATAGTGTACCGTGCAGCCAGGAGTTGCAAATCGTCTGCCCTTCTCCTCACAGGAAGGCCATCTTACAAACATCATTTCATGACTTCAATGGAAAACATCCATTGTCATATTTACTCTTTTTCATAGTACATGAGAAAGTGCATGTCTGTCATATATCCGTAAATAGATCAGTTTTATAGTTTGTTTTATTCTTTGTTTCAGAATTTGGTTCGACTTAAGTACGCAATGTTGATTTCAAAATCACAAGTTAGTGTGTTCATTGACCTTAGAGCCCGCTGACAGAGGACTAGTTTGGGGTCTGACCTAGAATTTTGAGTGCTTGAAATGTCAGTGCCTATTATGTGCTTGATTTAGATGAAACCAGAATTTTAAGGATCTTTTTGTGCATTTAAGACCAATGGGAATCTGCCTAATTTGGTCTTGAATACCTGTGTAGGCTCTTCCCCAGGATCCTTTAGAACAGGGGTTCTCAACCTTTTCTACTCCAAGGCCCATCTATTCGTATTTGTAACAGGGTGGGGCCCAACAGACACCGGGCTTATTTTAGCTAATCAATATTCCATTCTGATTATTAAGCTAATGTTATGTGTCACAAAGAGCAACATCAGCACCTTCTACAGGTGGGAGCCTAGAAATTAATACAAGAAAATCTAAATTGTATTGTGCACCAGAAAACAACATAAAACCACACAGAGTATTTTCAGTCAAAAGGGATTTATTATCCAAAAGAGTTTTGAAACAAAGGAATTTATTCGCAGTAGGCCGCCTAAGCCTATTTGTGCACAGCAAACAAGCAAGTAAATAAAACCAGAATAGACCCAAAAGATAGCATGCACTCAAAACAAGTCATGAAACATGCAAACAAGACCACTCAGCTAGGCCTAATTAAAATAGGTGTTGCTTCAGACATGCAAATAAATAGGTTCAAATAAATAGGTTCAAATAGGTCCAAATAATGATTCAAATAATAATTTAAATCTGTTGCTGCAATCTATTATCAACATAAATAGCACCAATCATTCCTGGGTAGTGGTTCAAGTTGGTAGCTCTTAACAGAAAAGCATGTCCTCTTTTAGAATACCGCTCCAACGATAACGCACAAAAACCCGCAGTTATCGACTCGTCTAACTGTATTGAAAAGAACGGGCTACCTTTCATCCTTTCAAGGACCGGGTTCTGTATCTCCGAGGCCATCTCCGAAATCCGGCGACTTACTGTGTCTTTTGAAAGTGGTACGGTCAAGAGTTTTTTCGCTTCATCGTTCCCAATCATCTCGTGCACATATCCACCACAGCTGGCAGAAACAGTTTCTCCACGCTCATAAATGCCTTCTTGGTCTGTGCCACACGTCTAGCTACCAAGTAATTACCTTCAAAGCACTCTTCGATTGTTTATCCAATGTAGAAATGGTCTTCTTTTGTATTTGAAGTCCGTTTTCTTTTCTTTTGAAATCCAAATCCAAATGTCGCTTCAGATTTGAAGGTTTGAGCGCCTCTTTAGACAGCGTTAAAGCGCACTCGACACACTGCGCTCTGGGCACCTCCATTCACAAAGCCAAATCTAATCAGGGTTGTATTTACGCTGAATTTTAGTCGTTTTCGGTAGTATGACATTACCAGTACTGTCATTCTTTCGCTTGGGAAACTTCTAAATGTTCCTGCTAATATCGCCGTTAGCTTAACTGAGCGCCTCAACTTGATGACGCCTTAAAGTTTGAACAAGATAAGCTATTATTTTCATGATTTGCCTGTTATACCTATTCTATACTGTGTTTAAAACATCGAATTTCAAATCATAAATTGAATTAATATTGTTCTCAACTAAAAATCCGTTCTTCGTGGAACATTTTCTTTAACTTGAAACATTGTCGCGGCCCACCAATGTTTGAGAAACACTGCTCTAGAACATTTCTCCAAAATCCTGCATACAATTAACAATAAGCACCAGTTGCACAATGGATATTTAGTATTTTATTGTGGTGACATCTTAAACCTGTACATTGACACTTGTATGTAGTCTGTGTAACATTCCAAACCTTAAAAAGGCTTTGTTTTGGGAGGGGGAGGGGGAGGGGGACAACAGGAACAGGTATGGAGAAGAGGGGGTCTGGGATGACAGATACCACTGTTGAACATTTCAGATGTGTTGTGGGCTTGATTTAGTGAAACACTGATAAAGGAGGAGAGCCGCTTGACAACCCCTTTATAGTGTGTACTAGGTTGGTTCATTGAAGCTTGTGATGCTGACGCTGACGTGATGCTGACCGGTTGTCATGGTTTCTTTTGTCTTCTGCAGGGAGAAGCACTCAACACATGGATGTGGACATGTTTTATACATCATTATAGTTCACTTGCCCTAATTCTGGTACAATAATATGTACAGTCCTCACTAAGATAGACCTGTGCATGGGCTAAGTTAGATCAAAGCTGTGCAAGAGAAGTTCTCTTGGGGCCCAAAGCATACCAAACAGTGCTCGGTCATTTAGGTTAGTCAGGTACTCCTTTTTAATCAGTGCTGACTCCACTTCGCTCATCTTCAGCATGCAAGGGATGGCAGCCTTCATTTCGGCCAGCATGGTTCACCACCATCTTTGCTCACATCATTAGACCAGTCATCTCAATCCCTGATGTCACCAAGGTGAGTAGTCAGATGTCATCGTCGTCTGAAGAGGAATTGCGCATGCCGGAGTTGTCATTGCGGTAGCAGTGTGCAAGGACACGCAGCTGTTCCAGCGCCTCCTGTAGGTCGCTGTGCTCCAGGTCGTGCGTCAGGAAGCTGGGGGCAATACGGCGTGGGTCCAGACGGCTCGCCGCAATGTGCAGCTCTGACAGCCATGGGCCTAATGCTGGAGACGACTGAAGAGAGGTCAGCACTGGAACCCCGACCACCGGAGGAACTACAGCTGAGGAACACAAACAAACACACAGAGGTAAAAAGGACTAGAGAGATGTACACAGACACAGAACAGGCTGGATCTCACACATATAGGCTTAATGGGACACAACACTCCAGATATTTATCAGGGGTAAGACAAAATATCAAGACATTATTATATGGATATTTCTGCTGGCAATACGTTATTGATACACTGACACCAAATATTGATATATATAAATATAAACACACACACACACATTTATATATTAACTCAGGACAGTTCAAAACAAATCTATTCACATAACCATTCTGGTTCTTTAGTGATTCACTAGCTTCTGGGTTCTTGATAAGAGTGCTAAGTCATGAAATGCAATTCTATCTGGCAGGGATGAACACATTTCATCAAGGTAGACTGTTCCGTTCCCAGTCTCCAGGCTCACAAGAAGAGTATGGGTGGAGAAAAAGTGAGTGTTTGCTCTGAGGAATCCCCTCTCATTTCTTTATGGTACTTTTATTAGTGAAGGACATCAAGGTAAAGTTGACAACCGCAAGGAGAAACCATCATAAAAAATTAAAAAAACGCTGAAAAGAACAAGACCAAATACCTCTCAAATATGATTCAAGAGTACTAACCTAAGACCTCTCAGATCACTGGAGAGAAATATGTTAGAAATAACCTACTGTGAGAACCAAATAAGGCAAATAACCTACTGTCAGAACTAAATATGGCAAATAACCTACTGTCAGAACTAAATATGCCATCATGCCCAAATGCTGGTTATGGGAGGACAGTGTCAACATGGATTGCATCACACTCAGCTGTCTATGGTGCTAACACCAGCCAGAGTGCCCTTGCCAACCCCAGTCCACTGTCAAAAGCACCTAGCCAACTATGGACACGTGAGCATCAAAATCGAATTTTGGAGCAATGGAGGGTCACTTGGCCTGATTACATCATGTGGACCAGACTGTATATTCAGTCCCTCCAGTATTTCGCAATTCTGTCAGGGATGGTCACATTTTTTTTTTTTGAATAATCATGTTTTCTGTTCAGTTTCCTTTAAAAAAAAAAGTACAGGATTATTCATGATTATGATTATTAGCAATAATTTGTGATTTTGGAATAGAGTTCAAAGGTTCAAACCAAGGTATGGCATTTTATTTCAACTTAATTTCAATAACATTCTAGTATAAATACAATTACCATACGAGTTCTCAGAAATGTGTGAAATCAGATGACACCTAAGATGAGTGCTCTCGTGTCTCTATTGCATGAAATGAAGTCATAATCCTGGAGAAACGGTCTATTTGACTTAAAAAAAAAACAGTTTAAGAATGCTCTGCCCCTAATCAATGAGATCTTACAGTTATTGACAAATCTCTTATTTCAGGATATACACCACAATCTTTCAAAACAGTGGTCATTAAAGCCAGACCCAACAAGTTCCAATCATGTTCCAATGAGTTTGATTTGATTAGAACAATAGAAGAAGCCGATATCGTTCTCAAAATAGGGGCCCTGGTGTTTTTACCATCATTTCACAATCTGCACAATTTTTAGTTCACCCAATCTGCCACGCTTAAAAGCTAATATTTGGATAAATATTATGGTTTAATTTTGTCTTTGCCATTTTTTACATGACAGCAAAGACTACTGTCATTATGCTGCATTGAAGACAATTTGGAAGTCTGATATTCAATCAGGTGGCAGCCATTGGTATTGTTAACTTTTCTGAATTTCTTTAAAATCAAAAGCTTTAAACACATTTTATTTCTATTTATAATCTAATGACAATGCCACCAAATTCTAGGTTACAAGAACCTTTATGGTAAAGACAATGAACCTCATTCTCGAACATTTTCTTAAGTGTCTTCTTGCGACCAACTTAAGAAAATATCTCTGCCGGATTCATGAACGCCTGGAAATGTGTTCTTAAACTGCCAAAGTGTTCTTAGCTGTGCACCGATTCTTAAATTGAACGCATGTTCTCGTACACCTGAATTTGCGTACATAAACGCCCTGCCACCTCCTTATAAGGGCATGCAACTATAGAGACGTGTGCAGAATCCACAGAATCCACAGGCAATGCAAAAGCAACTTGAGACTGATCAAAATCATGTCACAGCGGTCCAGTAAACGCAGACCTAACTTCACCGGTGCAGAGGTGGAGGTACTGTGTGGTACTAGATGTGTCCATTCTATTCCACTATGGCTATATCCACGCGATTCAGTATAGTGCTTATTTATTTATTCACTGCCATTTGCAGTGTTCGTGTAGTGCTTTTATTTATTTTAGGACATCACGATGCCTCGGTCTCGGAATCATGACTATAAATGTGAAACGTAATTGTTAATGATACAAATATTCTCGTATTTATTATTATTATAATTATTTAAATCCGAGGATGTCTGTAGAATTGATGTGAACGCAATCACCAACGAATTCTCACAAATTCAGCCCTTAAGAACATGGGCGCACTCCAATCTGGCCGATTTACGACTTTTGGACATATAACGGTACGGACAGAATGTTTTACTTATTGTCCATCAAAGTTTAAATTCCTTAGCACAGATGCTGACATCACCAGGTCAAAAATTCAATTGTGGCAGCTTCCTTGGCATGTCGACAGTTTTTAGTACCTTTTTTTGAAAATGGCTCGTATATCGCTGCTTGTCTCTAAAATGGCTCGTATATCGCTGCTTGTCTCTAGGAATAACATGGATGAGCAGCTGGATTAAAATGTTGTTCTTCCTGCTGTGACCCACCTTTGGTTCGGACCTGCTGATGCAAGAGGCCCTGTGGACCCATGGATTTGCTGAAGATCTGTGGAAAGGGTGGAGTCAGCTTGCTGGCACTGGACACCGTCTGCACAGCCCTGAAATGAAGTTACACATTGTTACACATTGCAGCTTTTAAGAAGAAAAGAAAAGAAAAGAAAAGAAGAAAAACTGCATGAGCAAAAACTAGAAAGAAGCTCAGCTTGGCATCTGACTCGCATCCTTTAGTAACTTTTAGCCCTCGCCAACAAATAAAAGCCAGTCCGAGCCTGACTCTCTTTGTCTCTTGCTTGGTTACTCTCTCTTATTCTCTTCCTATCCTCACAACGACAACATCTTCCTCTGTTTCTCCATGGCCTCTGCCATGATATATCCATACAGAGAATACTGCGCTAGCTTCCTCTTATAGCTAGCGTATAGATCTAGTTGTTGTTGCAGGAGGTGGTGCCACAAAGCATTACGTAGCCCTGTACCCCAAAGTCACACAGTGCAATAACAGGCGTACCAGGTGTGTTGTGGCAGTGGCACAGACGCCATTCTCCGTATTACAAGTCAGGGTACCACCAAAATGATTTGGAAGCTGTTATTTTAAGGTCAAATTGTTGCATAATGTTACTTCCATGACCAACTAGACAGGCACACTGATTGGCCTAGCCACAAAACACCTACATATAACAGTGGTTCATAATGAAGAATAGCAAAAACATTTAGCCGAACGATGTACATACTTTAGCAAAATATCTGTGTAAGAAGTTTGCTAATGCTGATTTGTAAAACCAATACAATTCATCATGAATATCCATCAATACAGTTCCATAATACATTATGTCTCATTGTCATATGCCGCCAATAAGGTATATATTTGAATGGCACATTACTTTATAATCACATTTGTGTGCTAATATGCCATTAGCATTGAGGATTGGAATTTAAGCAAAGCTTTACAGGACGCAGGTTACACTAGCATCCATTTGGCTCGGGTGTTCGGAGTTCTTTATGAAATATAGTTGCTGCTCATTTGAAATATCACTAACTCTTTTGAGCCCTGAATACAGCTGTGTCCAAGTGGGGTGAACTGATTTTACAATCACAGATCAAACACAGGTTTCTAGGCTTCTATGCTCACATGGGGCTGGCTGGATAGTGGGATTGGATATATGAGGCCAGAATCTCCTCTCCGTTGCAGAAGTAGTCCAGTGCTGATGGGGGCTGGCGGCCTGGTACCCGTGGCCTAGAACACCAGACAACTATTAACACCACATCAACAAAAATATAAAAATCATCAGAAACTAAATGATCAGCATCAAACTAAGCCTAAATAAGAGTGTCATTTTCAACTTGCTTTAATATGTGTATGTGCCGGTCAGTGTCGGGATAATGCGTAATCAGATCTTGCTTTTGCTTATACAGACTATATACATCATTTAAGACTGGACCAATAGATTGATGAGGATGTGTATGGAGAAAGGAAATGACAAAAGCAATATAAAAAGTACTCAATAACGTCCTTGGAGAACTGGGAACCTATGCAGCTTTTGAAGTGGAGTTGCACAATCAACCAATGGGCACGCACACACCCTTTCACTCTTCAACCAACCAATGGGCACGCACGCACGCACGCACGCACGCACCCTTTCACTCTTCAACCAACCAATGGGCACGCACGCACCCTTTCACTCTTCAATCAACCAATGGGCACGCACGCACGCACCCTTTCACTCTTCAATCAACCAATGGGCACGCACGCACACACCCTTTCACTCTTCAACCAACCAATGGGCACGCACGCGCACACACCCTTTCACTCTTCAACCAACCAATGGGCACGCACGCGCACACACCCTTTCACTCTTCAACCAACCAATGGGCACGCACGCACCCTTTCACTCTTCAACAGCTTCTCTTGGGCAAAGACTGCATAACACGAATGACACAAAAACATTGATTTGTTTGACTCACCGGACCAAGCTTTGCTTCTCCAGACCCCTGAGGGCCACTGACTGGCCATAGCAGCCTCCGTTCCCCTGCTCAGGACAAGCTGAGAGGGGTTTCCATGGCAGACCATCAGTGAAGGCATCAAGAGCATCTGACAGATACGTGCCATGATCCACAGGAAATGGAATGGCCCCATAAGCAGACACCACCTGATTCACACACAAACTAGTCACTCTCTTTCTTATCTATCTTTGAAATATACCATAGGCAACAAGAAACATCACTACATTTGACATAAGTACAGGTTTTGGACACAGAATCAATAGAGAATATTCCACATCTCATATTGGTATTGGGGCATTTAGGGTATTAAGGGCATTTCTCACCTTCCTCCCAGAAACAGCGAGAGCATCTGCCATCTGCCACATGGGGGTGCTGTGTTGTCTCAAACGATATGGCACAGTCATAGTATCCAGGGCTAGGGCCAAAAGTGAGCTAGAGTGGTACCATATGGAGGGCTGAGAGGTAGCCAGAGAGAGAGAGAGAGACTGATATAGTCAACAATGACTTAGCAGAATAATACAGCTGATTCAACAATACAACTGTCTCAAGGCGCTTTACAGAGCCCAGGGCCTGAGCCCCCTGGAGCAAGCACTCCTCCACAGTACAACACGCACTGTAGCCCGGTTTTATTGATATTGGGGATTTTTAGATGTGTTGTTGAGGTGAGTTATGTTTAGTTATGTTGGCTGGCTTGGGGCATGGGGATTTTTGTTATACAAGCAAAGTAAGGTTGGCAGGAGGCAATAGCAGTGCACAACTGGCCAACGACAGAACGAGCCATATGTTGTACCCAGGATACAGAGGTAGTCAGAACTGATATAAAAGAGGCAAAAAGAGGTTAAAAGATGACAGGAGAAGAATACATATGAGTATATTTGAGAAGCTGTAAACAGAAGAAAGAAGAATATAAAGACGAGGCAATGATAGGACAGGAGAGATAATATAAGGAGATTTGAGACTCACATCATAGGTGAGGTGTGGGAAGACCGGCGTTGCGTTGGGGCGTGGGCCCAGGCCTCCTTTAAGCGTGAGGGGGCAGAAGAACGAACTGTGATTGGCCATGTGGACCATTCCCAAAGCTACATTCAACAAATGACAGTGCTCCTTCACTGGCGTCTGAGGAGAGAAAACAGATCAGAACATCAGATTGATATGCCAGAGGCTTATCAGAATGGATTTTAAATTGGCTACAGAGTATAATAGACTGACTGTCTTCCAATCAGCTTCAACAGTTATCAATATAAACGGCTACACAACAATGAGCAGAGCAAAGATTACAAATCATTGTACTACCAAAATGATTTTGAAGCTGTTATTTCAAGGTCAAATTGTTACAATGTTGGTTTAAGCTGGCAGACAAGCAGCTTGCTGGCCAGCAGTAACTATGTTGATCTATCTAGCCCTAGCTAGCTGATGCCCCACTGTTCGTCAATGAGACCCATCACGTTATCATAGACCGTCTCTCTTTGGCCATTAAAAAGAATTCTGATTCTGATAGTAAATTATACATGCCATTGGGTTAGACAAGCTGATGCCCCCCCCCCATCTTGACAAGCCCCAGTGTACTTCAATGAGACCCATCACGTCATCAAAAAATAAAATACGCCATTGGATTAAACAAGCTGCTTTGAAAGCTAACTCCTCTTCCTATCCAGTGTCACTATTGTGGGTCAGAACAATATTCATAGTAATATTAGATAGGACATGGAGAAAAAGCCTACGCTACAGACATGTACCTCAATGATATCATTCAAATATATGTCTATTTTTAGATTTAGCTGGGTAAGCACTGCTACTAGCACTGGTCTACAGACAGGAAGGCCTGGCTACTCACAATAGCCATATGCATGCTAATAAACCTGGTTACTTTTTATTTCAGGAAACTTAAGAATGACATGTGCGAAGATTTTGGGGTCCCTTCCACTTTAAAAGTCTCAGAGCATCATACTAACCTGTTGGGCCTACAGATTTAACTTTTTTCATTTGGAAGGTCAGCTGATGACAGTTCTAGAAGCTGATGAATTATCTGACTCTTCAAATGTCATGGTAAGACTCAACGAACACAGGCTCCTCTAAATGAACACATTGGATGCCTAAAGTGCCGCATAAGACTTCAAAAAGATATCTTTTTAGCATTTTAGTGTAGATAGCATTTCCAGCTTGCAATTTCCAATGAGCATTTTGTTATTAATTCATGTCTTGACAGAAAGGCCAAACCCCTCATATGACTCAAAAGACCTACAGGACATGGCTGTGGTGGTGCACCCCTCCACTGTGCAGTGCTGCTTACACAAAATGGTCTACGCAACATTCATGAAGCTCCAGAGAAGCCATTTTGAGCCATGTCAAGGACAGCCATGTCAAGAAAACAAACAATAGTTTGACATATGTAGACTGTAAAATGATATGTACGCATGTAGAATAGTACACAGGTTGAACTAACATCACATGCCCACAGCAGCCTGAACTCACCATGTTTGGGTGACTAACAGGTGACAGACCCCAGGTCAGGATGCCTCGTCCTCCATAGGAGTCCTGTAGCAGCTCTGTAACCTTTGACCCCAAGCCTGAGAACCCGTCAGAAAGGTCACACAGCACCTGAAAGCCCTGCAAGAAGCAATGCTGTTAAGACTTTCCCTTAAAAAGGGGAATATTAGTTGGCACCTGCGTGGTGCAGATGTGATTATGCAGCAGGACCAGGACCTAAATCATGCGTCCAAGCGCTGCAGATCCTCTTTGGTAGAAAAAAAGAGTAAGCCAGTGTACATGACAGCCAAAAGTGACTGAAAAACAACAGGCTGGCAGGCTTAAGCGTGTCTGAACTTTATGGGACAGAAAAATGCATTAGAGTGGTAAATAATGTGGAAAAATACAATTAATCTGACTCCATAAAATTGTTAAGTGACCTCAAATATTACCAAGCAGTATATAGTGCATTATTATATGGCAACAACAGTACGAGCATTCTGATTGGCTAATGTGTAGTCATGCCAGCCGCGTATTGCCCTCCTCACCGGTCAATACGGATCCGTATTGCCCTCTGACGACATTTTCAAAATGAGTTTTACTATCCAGACGAAAATAAAAATATCAACAGCCATGAGGAAATTCAGAAGATTTGTTATTGAAAGTGATGATGAAGACTAGAAACTATAGTTTGAATCACTTGTGTTGTTACTTTACTGTAAATTAAAGCCATTTTAGCTGAGCTGTGTTGTCCGTTTTCTATTGATCATTGTAACTTGAAGTTAGCAAATAATTGGTTGCTACGCAACACCTAAAACACATTATGTCGTGACAAGACTTGAGAGCTGAACAAAACGACATGTTTTCTATTTACAATTAGCTTTGGTTGGCTGTTTGGAGCTGAATAGCACAGAAGTGTCCTGGAAGTAGGGCTGAACGATTTGGGAAAATAATCTAATTGCGATTTTTCCCCAAAATATTGCGATTGCGATTTAATATGCGATTTCTTTTATTTTATCCTAATTTTTTCCCCAACAAATCTTAATGAATGATTAACCAACACAATATTAGATACATATAGTGTAAAATATTATTTCCCACTTTTTACATTTTTATTTAACTGCTAATTACAGAATCAAGAACAACAAATCAGTGGCTTTGCCACTGTGCATTTAAGTAATTTAAATAAAGTCATTGTAAGAATAAACACAAGGCATGCACTTTTTAAACACTGTGTGCAAAATGTACCATCTTTAATCGCAAACGTTGACGTTAGAAAATCGCATTCTATCATATCGCGATTAAATCGCAAATGCAATTAATCGTTCAGCCCTACCTGGAAGCTGATTAATACGCAGAACTAAAGTGAAAGCTCCATGGATGGAGGGCTCAAACCAGAAGCTACATTCAATTCAATTCAATTTTATTTGAATTGAATGTAGCTTCTGGTTTGAGCTACATGCTACATGGTCAAAGAGATGAAGTGGGTCATCAAAACACCCAAGTTTCATGTAGTTTTAGTTGGGATCAATGAAGATGAACCAAGCTGAATGCTAATGTTTTATGGGATAGCTGGATGGGCTGGGAATACCGGGAGCTGAGCTTTTGAAAGCTGAAGGTGTCGGACCCTCATCCAAACTCAGATATCATTGAGGCATGCAGATATTTAAGACTGGAAAGCTAGACTAACATTCGAGTTCAACAACATTAGCCTGTATACAAGAACATTGAAAACCAGACACTAATTCTGAAAGCAATTTAGACACAGTCAGTTAGTTAAGAGGTTAATATAGCCTGTCATAATGTGGTTACGTGCCTAACTGATTTAGACACAGTCAGTTAGTTAAGAGGTTAATATAGCCTGTCATAATGTGGTTACATGCCTAACTGATTTCGATGTTAGCCTGCGCTGTCTGTTACCCAGCTTTAGGCTGCCAGCTGAGAAGATTAAAAGACGTTCATTAAACAATTTTGTGAGGACTAAACTTGGTTAGCTCAAAGTAGCTGCCTGGGACAAACACTGCAAACTCGTTGTACCCTGACGTCACGGGCAAAGCCAGTTCAGGTCCTCCAATGTCCGTGACGCTAAAAGTAAAAACTACAAACTTCCAATAAACTTCCATACTCTACACAAGACAATAAACTGTCCAGCTCATCCACAAAGTTGTCTAATTGGCCTAGTGGATGGTGAACTACACCCCAGTAGACTTTGATTAAAGCAGTCACCATGGTCACATGGTATTGAAAACAGGTGTATTTGTTTATAAGCAAGAAATATGTGAAGTGTTTTCTCGTAATGTGACTAATACCAGAAACTAGCCCATACAGCTACTATCCCTTATTGTTTCAATGAGGGCTAGTAACTGTATGGGAAATTCACTAACAAAAGCAGGGATCAATATGAAATCATATATCATAAGAATGCTGTGGCATTGTTGAGCCATCTCTCATCAATTGAATATTATCATAGTGAATAAAAGTAAAGTTTCTACCAAAATCATGATCATTTCTGGGTGATTCCAGTCTAGGGGTGGGAATCTCTGGGCACCTCACGATTCGATTCCGATTCAGTGGTCAACGATTCCCTTGTCACAATTATGACTTTCAATGAACAATGCAATAATCGATGCAGCTTGCATTTCAACACAAAATGAATGTGTAAAAAAAAAAAAAAAAAAAAAAAATTAATTTTAAAATTTAAATTTTTTTTTTTTTATTAAAAAATCGATTATGAACTTTTCTGAATCGAGACAGAATCGTTCTAGAGAGAATCGAGAGAAATCGAAAAATCGATTTTTTTCCCCCACCCCTATTCCAGTCTCTTGAACGCTAGTCTGTGGGGCCTGGTAAAGAGCTGTAGTCCATCTGAATGTTACAGGAATACAAGCTTAAACTAGGATGCTTTATCACCAGTGCAAGGTTACCTGAAGGTAATCACACTCTTCAGTGAAGAAGGATGCTGTATCACCAGTGCAAGGTTACCTGAAGATAATCACACTCTTCAGTGAAGAAGTGCAGCTTGTCTTCCAGCTCTTCCAGCACTGGACCTTTGCAGAGTGCCTCCCCCTGCCCAAATGCCTCTAGACGTCCAGACTCACTACAAAGACACAAAGACACACACAGAGGCTCAGACACACACAGAGGCTCAGATAGTGCTTTTGTGTGTTCTTGTCTACACGTTAGTAATATTTACATGCATAATGGGCATCAAATACACACAAAGACATTACTGACTATAAATATAAACATAAATACTTCACTGACCTACTTCAACTTGAATTAAATACATAAAACATTTTTCCACTGCAGGAATTAGTAGGCCATTTTAGGACAGCCAGAACCATTATGCATGAGACCTTTTTCAGGGACATATTTGGGGAAGAAATAAGGAGCCACACCAGCGGAGGAACATCTGTGTGGCCCTAAAACTGCTGGGTGGGGCTTGCAGTGATGGTGGATGCTTATTGGTTAAATGTGATGTGAGTGAAAGACAACAATAAGCACCACTTTTAAAACCAGCGAGAATATTTTTAACAGAGGTTATGTGCTGGATACAGCAAAGGAATCATATCTCATAGAAGTTAACTTATCAAGGATAATGTTACATTTAATGAACACAAGCTAAACATCTTGTAGGACAAACAAACCCACCCATCGTGATTGTACTCATGAATGACTGAGATGGTCCTTGGGTGGAGGTGGAGCCTCAGGAAGTCAGACCACACCCTCACGCTGCCCTCCAGGCTGTAGGTCTTCTTAGAGTGTTCCAGGCTGCTGTTCACGGTCTCTTTGGCAACAGCACCTGCCATTTATGGGTTTTCTCCATCAGTCATTGATGATTAATACGATTTACCATCAAGAAAACAGTAAAATACCAAAATCATTGATTACTTATAAAGACCTAAAATACAACCAGTGTGTAACAAAGGCGTTGCTTTGGGTTGCAATCCGTCCCAGTTGTCTGAACTCCCTGGTTTTAGAATGTTTTTTTGCAACAAGTTGCTGCAGCTCCTCTCGTCACAAAATCACTCGTTGTAGCCAGATATGAACTAGCTAGCTGGCTAGTTAGCCAGCAAAGTGAACAACTAGCTGGCTAGCCAACAGTCAGGAGAATTCGTTTTTTTTTGTGTGGCTTTGTTACCATACGCTTTTTGATGTTGATGACACTGATGTTCAAACCGAATTAATAAGTAGTCCTCTGTCTCTCCTCTGACAGCTCAGAAGGAAGTCATTATATACAGCTACTGTTGATAGCCCCACACTGGCCAAGACGCCCAAGACACCAGGTGCCGTCTCTCCTCTTGGGGGTGCCATCTAGGGACCCTATCCAAGCTCAGGGGATATTGTGGCCATCAAACCTGCAACACATCCATCTTTGGGCATTGCAGCTAAGAGGTGCAGATAGTGAGGGTACTACAGGACAACGTCCCTGACCAAGATGCGACATGATCACTTGGCCTGGTCCCCGGGCGCCATAAAGGCTGCCCTTGAGGAAGGACAAGGACTTCAGGATGGGTTAAAGGCAGAGGACAAATTTCACCAGCGACCTCATCAGAATGTGTGTGTGTGTGTGTCCTGTGTCGCCGCCCAATGCACGTGTGGTGTTGTGTGTCGTGCTGTGTGACAATAAAAAATGCCTTTGACTTTGGTAGTGTGCACATTGCAAAGCACCAGAGCTGGAACAAGGACCAATGGGGAGTAGTCCTCTGCTCTGTGACTTCATGAAGGGTCTTTGACGTCCAAGCCCAATGAGGGGCTCCTAGTGTCTCTTGATCCCATACTGTTGACATCTCTTGAATGGAGCTTTTATTCTAGCCAAGTCATAGCTGAGTCTTATCAACGGGCCAGGACATCTGTCTGATTACACCCCTGCATAGATGCAGACAACATGGAGTTGACATACAGTAATACCCAGTGCCGTATGTCCAGTCAGGGGTATGGACATGTATGTTATAAGGGTTAAACCATTTTAAAAGTGCGATCCGCTGTTTGTATGCTATGGAGACAAGGTTCTGGGGTGATGACTTTCTAAGCAAAGGCTGTTCTACTGAATTGTGGAAATAATCTAAACAGCATATTGGCTGAAGGAAAAACCTTGGTTCTCCCATGTGATTGCCTATTCCACAAGGGCAATGGCAGCTTCATAGGCTCCCGTCTGTGCAACACAGTTGATCCTCACACCTGATATTATGACATTAACATGACTCCCCTTAATGGGTTGGAGCAGGCTGTCCTGTGAGTGGCTTTCACCCATCAAGATGAGGACAGCTATTCAACCCCACAATGAGTGGATCAGCCAGGTGAAGCGCTTACCTTGTTATTGGTTGTAACCCACCCAGCTTTTAGACACTGGTGTTTAGATCACTGATCAATTTAATTCAATTCAATTTTATTTATATAGCGCCATAACAATACAATTGTCTCTAGGTGCTTTACAGAGCCCAGAGCCTGAACCAGAGCATCTACCCATCTACCCATTGAGTAAGTAGCCGGTGATTAGTGGACACTCAGCTATCGATTGGAAGTTTTATAGTATACCATAGATGTTTGGAAAAAAAAACACACATTATGAAAAATGTGCACAATACTGAAATTAAAGTATCAGTCCCTACCTGAGTGCTGTGCCTGCTGGGAGCTGTGCAAGTCATCGTCTGACAGGATCTCCCCATCCTGGATACAAAACACAAGCATTAGAAGATCTCCTAGATACAAAACACAAGCATTAGAAGTTCTCCCCATCCTGGATACAAAACACAGGCATTATACGGAGCAAATTAGTTGTAGTTGAAGTCCTACACAGACTGTAATGAGATATGTTACATAGTTATGATTCACCATATGTAAACAAATGCTTTTGATTATATAAAACTCAATTTTTGTTTAGTTACTAATTTCATTATTAATCAGAGTTCCAAATTGATAGTTTACCATATTTCAAGAGGCTGATTAGTCCGATTTGTAACTGATCTTATTTGGACTGCTTTGGTAGACAGCACACTTGTTGTCTTTATGTGTTCAACTGAATTGATCTTGTGTGTTAAATAGTCCATGCCTATCCAATGTAGTGCGATCACCAACATGTTATATCTGGTGTGGTTGTCAGGATAGGTACCAACATTATCTTGGTGGTCATCGTGAGGGGAGTATTAGCATTTCTACACAAGTGCACTCACATTTATCTGGCGCCAATGGATTGGGCCCATGTGAGGATGGTACCTTTTGTCCCTACATAGTTATAGCAAGTCCCCCCTCTGCATATGGATGGATCAAGGCCATAAGCCCTTCTGTTGTGACCTTTTTTATACTACAATGACAGGGTCATCAGTGTCAGATTTATTTGTCCATATCAACAGGCGATTCTCTAAGGTCTTGGGTATGCCATCAGCATAAATGCTCCAGAGTGACCTAAACAGTTCTTCGTTGAGATCCTGACAGTGACTTCAGAAATATAAATATTAGAGGAATACTACTTACATACTGTAGTACCTGAACTTGTGCATAATTCAAAGTTACTTACATTTTTTTTTTTTTAATAATAAAGCATGTCAGAACCACCAAAATGTCTGAATCCAACCCGGAATTCCTGGGGGTTAAGTAATACTTGTATTATTCTTTCTATCAAACATTCATATTGTAAAAGTAATTTGTGCTGTAATATGTACAAAAACATACACTGAACCAAAGTAACAAACAGATTTGGTCCTTTGAGGGGATTCTGGAAGGTCTTGGGTATGCTATAAGCATAAAAGCTATGAGCCCCATTCATAATGACAAATAAGGACCATCTAACATCTATGACCCTGTCGTTGTGATATCAAAAGGTAATAATCGGTAATAGTTGCCTTTGAACATTGAATATGCAGAGGGGGCTGTTATAACCACTGCCCGTCATAACTCAAAAGCCTTTTCACAAGGGAATGTGAAAGACAGAAGCAGACACTCATTATTTTGATGAGGCCTGACAAAGAATGTAGATGGTTACGGTGGCTCGAAGGTTATTCATCCAAACGTCTGCACAAGTGTAGTGGATTATGGCTTTGGTCTCTGGATGCACTGCCTGCCAGTAAGCTCATCATGTTTAAATGCATTTTTTTACATTACAATTAAAATGTTGAATTTTTTCCTGTTTAACAATGTAGCCTATTCAAATGTAACATTATATGTTACCTGACATTATGGAAAAAAGTTCTTTCAGTACTTTAAAACCCAAATTTGACACATCGTGATTTTACCACAACATGTATAATAATGTTAGTACTACTCCTACTTCTGATTTCAAACACAACAGGGTGTTTCTACCTGTAGTGGCACTTGACTTACCACGGCCCTCATCGCTTAGCTGAAAAGTGTCCTAATCTTAATAAATAAATCTTAATCCAAATATTGCCGCCTGATGACGAAAGACAACTTCCACAGTTCCATAGAGTATTGTGACCGCTATAAGACCAGGCATGGTGTTGTATTCTGAGCATGAGTGCATTGAGTTAACGTTTCCCTTTGAAGATGTGATTGAGGAAGCCTTTGAAAGGAAGAAGCTAAGGTATGCAGGTCGGGTAGTGGAAGCAAAGGAACGAGGTTGCCAAGCACACACAAGACCAGTGGAGATTTAGGTGTTAGAGGCTTTGTAGCTAAATCCACCATAACACTTCTGTTGGATTTTAGTTTTGGCGGACAGTCACTCAAAGAAGCTTTAAAGGAGCTGTCTGAGGCTGCGGAAAAAGCCAGTGGTTGTGGCTGAGGCGCTCACAGACTACTTGGGGTTGTGAATTAACCTGAATTCAAACTGAGATATGTAAACTCTTGTCGAGGTGCATCTGGAGGTGTATCTGTTGTTGTCTCTGGTAGTGGCATGTGTCCTAACCCATCATGAGTATGGAGGGGAGTGAGTCTGGGATGGCACCCTCTTGTGTTGTGAGCATAATTTAACGAAACAGTGATCAAGGAAGGCGCCTGTTTGAAAAACCCAGTGAAATGCTCACAAAGGCAGCTTTGTTGTTGTATCCTGCTTCTAAAGTTCTATGGTTGGGCAGTCATGTTGTGCTGTCTGTAGCCCAGAACTGCTAAACACAACATGGTGTACTGTGAAGGGCCTTTACGGATCCCGTGTACAACATGCAGCGTGTGTTGTGGCTGCCACCAGCCAGTTGTGTGTTGTTGTATCCTGCTGCTCAGGAACTATACTTGCGTGTACTTGCATGTGACAGTGGTAAGTCTCCAACCAATTGCACAAGGAATTTAACATCTTTTCCCGTACATAACTGATTTTTTTTTATTTTGCATTAAATAGTTGGATAGAAACCCAGCTAGTGTTGTGACAGGGAATGTGCTTTACGTTACCTCTGGTTAAAGTGTGCTTGATGAAGAAAACTGCTGCAGTATTTTGTGCTTTCAATGCAAACCAAGAATGGAAGATTGGACTGGCTTGGGTATTGAGTATGCAACAGTTGTGATTCAGGGTGTCTGGCTTGTCATTCAGTTCAACAGTAGCTCATAAAGAATGTGTAGGCTGTGATGGACCATGGGTCATCCAGGGTCCACCTGAAAACACATTTCTGGTTATGCTACTGCCTAGGCAGCTGGGTGTGTTACATGTAGAGAATTCTAGCTTTATTCAAATAAAAAGCAAATCCCAGAAATCTGCAACCTTAATTAGGCTATGTAGCTAGCCAAGTCAACCATCTGTAACAGTCATTAACGCTAGCAAATGGTATGTGACTCTTTTCAATAAGATAGCGTTGTCACAGATAGGTTGGAAGTTAAACAATGAATATCACCGGCTTGTCTTTTTTCACAAGTGTGATATATTTGACACACCAATTATTTTTTTCCATGGTAGTTTTTGGTTATTGTTATGCGTTTAAAACAATATATATTTCTTAGTTTATTCATTCAGGATGTAGAAAAAATGAGTTGGGAGGTGATGGTGAGAAATGTATCAATTGGTCTGAATTTTGAGCCAAGTGTAATGATGGCTAACTGTGGTTTAGGCTGTTCGGGAATTTGACGTGCTCATAATGACAGTAACTGCTTGAAATAATATGAAAATGTGACATTTTATCCAATAAACAAAATTATTCCCAAAGCTATAAACCAGATTTGGCTCGATATAGAAAACGACATGCTTCGTTGCGATTTTTAAATGGGACTGACCAAAAACTTGACATATTTCAGATTCATTCTTGAAGTCTGGCGGTGGCAGGTAACATTAAAATGCACATAGAATTTTAGTTTTAGAAGATTTTAAGAAATGTAATCAAATTAAAACATTTTTTAAATGTTTGCCATGGTGGGTCACATATAGTATTATATATATATATACACACTATACTATATATATTATACATGTTTGATCAGAACTTACATCCAACTTGTCCAGATCCTGAAGGAAGGAGTTCTTGGTGGACCGGGTGTGTTTGTGTGTTACCACCTGTCCTTTCCTAGAAAAAAACAACAAGAAAGTAATTTACAATCAGAACACATTTGTCAACAAGCAAACTGTGCACACACACACACACACACACACACACACTTACCAGCTTTGGGGACTTGCATTATTTTCAGCTTCATACAGAATGCCCTCCTCTCGTAATGTTTGAAGGCTTCCTGTTGGGAATGGATCACCAAGACTGTTAACACGCCTCAACACTTCTCTAAAAGGGATAGACAGTTGTACTTGTTGTTCTTGTCTGCATTTCTATGAGTAAAATAAAAAAGTGTTTTGACAGCATCACTGCTGTTATATTGAGATATAATTCAGCTTGTTGAGCGAAGTATCTAATGAAAAGTACTGAATGATTAGATTCATTACAAGAATATAGAGCAGAGGGGAGGTGTAGCTAAAACTGGTCATTCTTGCGGCCTAGTAATGGCTTGTACCACTAAAGCAAGCATCCATAGCCCAACGTTTTTTCCAGCTGATCTTCTTTGCCTTATCATGCCGTGTTCATCCATTGCCCTTGCTTTGCTTGAAAATCCGCTGCGGCTTGTCTAGTTTCCTCTTCTTGCTCTTGAACAAAGCTAGTTACCATCTGCCTCCTCGTCATCAATGTAGCCTTACCCTATGCTTTCCAACTGTCACCTAACCCAAACCCTGCTCTTCCACTCTGTACCTGCCCAAAGATACTGGAAGTAATGTTGACATTAAACAAACCAACAAGGAGGGAAATTACATTATAGCATGCTAATTTATCACATGGCAATGTGTAGCTGCAGTGCAGGAGTTATAAAAGTAATGAGACTGCCTGCAGAAATCAATCAATGGCTCCCTCCACCTCCAAAACGTCAAACGAACTTCAGTCAGAAGAAAACATTAACACAACCTTGGAATCCGACCAGAGAGATCAGGCCCGAAACAGATTTGTAAAAAAAAGAAAATGCGATTTTAATGTTTCTGTTGTGAAATTCTCACAATAGAGAATGTCTCCTTATAATTACAGCATAAGGGATCCACTATTTGCAGGGGCCTGAATGATGACGTGCTTCCAGTCAATAGCTTTAATACTATTCGGAAAATTCCAAAGCTTCCTGAAATCCTCAGCAATGGCTCTCCAGCCATCCTTCCCTATTACTGGTATCCATGACTTCCAAGTCCAAATCTAAGTATTTTTTCTGTTGTAAGTGTTTCGCATCACTTAGGAATCAAATAGAACTTCATTTCAACCATAGAATTGTTATAGTCTGAGCATTGTTTTATGCTCGGCTGTTGCCGCTTTGAATTCTCTATGTGATCTGTTTTTTATGTAAATGAATATAATTTTATATGGGCACCTATCACCAAATGATGTTTTTATAAATATTACCTACGGTGTGAAAATGCAATGAACCATTGATAGGCTGATCATATATACACATGACAGGTAGCCCTGCTCTATGATGTTTAGACATGATATAATTGTCCATCACTCCAATTGATTTTCTAAAATACAAATGTCTGAAAACATCACCTAAACCTTTTTTACTGAATCCATCATAACCTCTTTTTGCTCCCTTAGTGCACCCTTAGTGCTCTGGGTGGTTCTCAACACTGCCCATGCATCAAACTCCACCATCCCTACAGTGAAATATGGTGCTGGAAGCCTCGTGGTGTACAGATGCTTCTCACCTGCAGGGAGCGTGAGTTCAGGGAGAAGGGGTGAAATAAATACTTCACAATATTACAAAAGAGCATGTTGAAGGCCGCAATGAAACTAAGGCTTGAGCAAAGGTTCACCTTTGACCTTTGATTCTGTGTATGTGCCTCACCTTTGACCTTTGACCCTGTGTATGTGCCTCACCTTTGATTGTGTGTATGTGCCTCACCTTTGACCTTTGATTGTGTGTATGTGCCTCACCTTAGACCTTTGATTGTGTGTATGTGCCTCACCTTTGACGTCCATGGCAATGAGACGAGGCGTGTAGGTGACCTGTCCCCCGAGGGTGACCCCCTCTCTGAACATGACATCACTCTGCAGCTCCCCGGGAGACCCATCCGAGTCATAACAGAGAGAGGCTTCCTGCCAGAAAGTAAGAGGCAAAAAGCAGATACAAAGTTAGAAAAGGGGAGATAATTGGAAAGAAAAGCATAAAGAATACCTTAAAACCCCTAATCATTGTTTTTAAGCAGTCTAGGCATGCTATTTTTGCAGAACATTACAGGGTACTAAATAATCATTCTGGCTGGGCGATATAGCCTAGAAAATGTAATCTCTAATGTTTTTTGTATTTTAGATTCTTCAAGGTAGCCACCTTTTGCCTTGATGATAGCTTTGCACATTCTTGGCATTCTCTCAATCGTATTCATGATGTAGTCACCTGGAATGGTTTTCAATTAACAGGTGTGCCTTGTCAAGAGTTCATTTGTGGAATTTCTTGCCTTCTTAATGTGTTTGGGACCATCAGAGGTAGGGTTGGTATACAGTGAATAGCGCTATTACTACAACTACTGTACTAATCCTTATTATGGCAAGAACCACTCAAAGTAATGATGGACTGTCGTTTCTCTTTACTCTAAGACATGAAGGTCAGTCAACCTGGAACATTTCAAGAACTTTGAATGCATCCTCAAGTGCAGTCGTGAAAACAATCAAACGCTTTGATGAAACTGGCTCTCATGAGGACTGCCCCAGGAAAGGAAGACCAAGAGTTACCTCTGCTCCGGAGGATACGTTCATTACAGTTAAAAGCCTCAGAAACTGCTAATTAACAGCACCTCAGATAAGAGCCCACATAAATGACACATCAACTTTTCAGAGGAGACTGCGTGAATCAGGCCTTCATGATCGAAACTGCTGAAAAGAAGCCACTACTGAGGAAGAACAACAACAAGAAGAGGACTGCTTGGGCCAAGAGACACAAGGAATGGACATTAGACCCGTGGAAATCTGTACTTGAGTCTGATGAGTCCACATTTGAGATTTTTGGTTCCCAATGCCATGCCTTTGTGTGACGTCGAAAAGGTGAGCGAATGGTTTCTGCGTGTGATTCCCACCGTGAAGCATGGCGGAGGAGGTCTGATGGTATGGGGGTGCTTTGCTGGTGACGCTGTTGGTGATTTATTAAAAATTCAAGGCACACTTCACCAGGATGGCTCCCACAGCATTCTGCAGCGACATATCATCCCATCTGGTTTGCGCCTAGTGAGACCATCATTTATTCTTAACAGGACAATGATCGCAAACACACCTCCAGGCTACGTAATGAAGACAAATAAAAATATGACAAATAACAAAAAACAGGACCCTAAAACTTAAATGAAAAATCATCAATATAGCCATTGGTCCTCAAACTTTTCACCCAGGTGACAAGACAAATGTAAGTAACTAGCGTGAGTACTGGATGTAAAGGAAGTATTTTTATAATTTGAAAGCAGTTTGATTTGGCAGGAGCTGTGTGCACCGGATTGATCTCTTTTTGAGGTCAGGTTTGCCTCGTTACAGGTCTGTATTTACTCTCATTTGTCGTTTAATAGGCCCATCCCATGTATTTCGTGTGGTTCACGTTCGCTGCAACTGTCATGCAGAAAGGTCTGTGTGTGTCTGGCTCTCGCCCAGTCTCTTGGATGTCAGAGAGCAATTAAAGCAGCGAGACCCAAGCTGTAGCATTTGAACTCCTTCCCCCCCAGATAGCCTCCTTCCTGCTCAAGTAAACCCCTCCGCTTATTGTCTCCCCATCCTGCCATTACTACTCCCCTGTATTCTCCTACCTGACTAAATGGTATCAATGCCAACACCTTCTAACTGTTAGGTAGGACATTCTCTGAGCAATACGCTTAGAGGTTGTCTCCACGCTGAAATAAACTAAAACAAACCTGACTGCATCTTCTAGTCCATTCTTCAAGTTTGGCGTGCTCATGTCACGTGTCCTAACCGAATAGGTGACAGCCTAATGAAGCTTGGCATCCGTACAGGGCAGACTCATTTCAATCCCAGAGGCGGTCTACTCAGCATGTCCGAAATCCGAAATATTTCCAGACATCACTCTTTTTGGGGGTTACAATCACTTTCTCTGCTGCGGTCAAGCTGGATTCTGCACTTTCTGCATCTCGGAAGTCAACTGTCAGCAGTGACTCTGTGCCAGACAGTGAGACTCCTGTGACCTGTCCCTGATCTCAGGCGCGCGCCCACCCGCAAAGCAGACAGTGCTGCCGCTGTTTTGTTTTTTTTTACATTCGAATATTCATTTTCACATTCGAAATTCTATTTTTAACAACTATTCGAATATATATTCGAATTTAGAATATTCGTTGACAGCCCTAGAGTGCAGGCCTCCTTGTAATTCCAAGAATATCAAAAACCACAGTAGGAGGCAGAGCCTTTAGCTACCGAGCCCCCCTCCTCTGGAACAATCTCCCTGCCTCCATCCGAGATGCAGACACCCTACCTATATTCAAATCAAGACTAAAGACATTCCTCTTTAGTGCATCCTATAGCCATAAGTAATTGCGTCAACAAACCCATCACCTGCTGGGCCAGCCAGTCAGCAAGCATAACTAGACATAACTGAACACATAAGAAAAAAAAAAAAAATGTATATCACTGGGCTACAGACAGCGTATGTTGTACCCTGCAACCCTAACAAAGCTTACGACTAAAATCTCCATATGTACCAAACCAAACTAATTGCTAAATGGCAGCATAACTAAACATAGCTAATGCTAAACCAAACTAAATGCCAAACCAAACTAAATGCTAAATGCCAGAATAGCTAAACACATCTAAAACACATGCAATACAATCAACATAACTGGGCTACAGACAGCGTATGTTGTACCGTGAAGGAGTGCGGAAGATCCCGGGTACAGCACACGGTGCGTATTGCGACTGTCACCAGCCAACTAAATACTAAATAAAATCCCCATACACCCAGCCAGGCAGCCTCTCTCTCTCTCTCTCTCTCCCTCTCCCTCTTCTTTCTTATCACATTGCTAATGCCTATAATAACCCACTGTTCTTTTTCTTTCTCTCCTAATCTAGACTATCTTCGCCATGGGACGCTGCTGTAGTCTCTCTACCCGGTCTACCTGCAGAAACCCTCGACCAATTGCACCCACCGCCACCGCACTGCCGTACACTTACTCAATTCAATTCAACTTTATTCGCCATGTATACAGATACTAGGAATTGTTTTTGGTTTTCTCCATGCAGGCTATAGTATCACAGATAGAACAACAAGACAACACAGAACAACAATACAAGGACAGATAGTACCAGACAGTATGAGCAAAATAATAAATAAGAATGGAGGTAGTGCAACAATAATAATGTTAAATAAAGTTAAATAAAGTGCGATAAAGTTCGTGTGTGAGAGCTATTTAGGAGGGCTATTGCTTGGGGGAAAAAACTGTTGAGGTGACGTGATGTTTTGGTCATGATGGCCCTGTATCGCTGTCCAGAGGGGAGACGGTTAAAGAGACTGTTAGCAGGATGTGAGGGGTCTGCCGTGATCTTCATTACTTTCCTGAGGGATCTGGAGCTGTGAAGGTCCTTGATGGAGGGAAGGGGGCAGCCGATGATGCGCTCTGCTGCCCGTACGACTCTTTGGAGCCTGGCCTTAGAGCGGGCAGAGGCAGAGTCATACCAGACCGAGTGAGAGGATGTAAGCACACTCTCAATGATAGCCCTGTAAAACTGCACCATGATGGGGGGGCTGACCTGTAGTCCTCTCAGCTGCCGGAGGAAGAACAGGCGCTGCTGACCTTTCTTCACTAATTGAGTGATGTTATTGTCCCATTTTAGTGTGTTGGTGATGGTTGTGCCTAGGAACTTGAAATGCTCTACTACAGTGACAGATGAGTTGTTGATGACAAGTGGAAGATGTGTCGGAACCTTTTTTCGGAAGTCCACAATCACCTCCACTGTCTTGTTGACGTTGAGCTCTAGGTTGCTGACTGCACACCAGGACTCTAGATGGCCGACCTCCCTCCGGTAGGCAGACTCGTTGTTGTTGCTGATGAGACCTATCATGGTGGTGTCGTCTGCATACTTGATGGTCTTGACAGACGGGTCACCAGAGGAGCAGTCGTTGGTGTACAGGGAGAAGAGCAGGGGGGACAGCACACAACCCTGGGGGGCACCGGTGTTAACTGTGCGGGTCTGTGACAGATGCGGGCCCAGCCTGACATACTGTCTCCTGTTGGTGAGAAAATCTGTAATCCATAAGCAGGTAAGGGGGTGGATGTTCAGATGGGTCAGTTTGCTATGGAGGAGGTCGGGAATGATGGTGTTAAAGGCAGAACTATAATCCACAAACAGGACCCTTGCATAGGTGTTCCGATTGTCCAGGTGTTGTAGAATATAGTGAAGGGCTATGTTGATTGCATCGTCTACTGAGCGGTTGGGTCTGTATGCAAATTGGAGGGGGTCCATGAGGTGGTCAGTGGATGCTTTGAGATAGGAGAGGACCAAGCGTTCAAATACTTTCATGACTACAGAGGTGAGGGCGACCGGTCTGTAATCATTTAAGCAGGTGATCTTGGGCTTTTTCGGCACTGGAATGATGACAGCAGATTTGAAGCATACAGGGACACGGCATAAATTGAGAGACTGATTAAAAATGTCCGTAAACACTGGAGCCAGCTCGCTGGCACAGTGCTTGAGGGTAGCAGGTGACACCATGTCCGGCCCACACGCTTTCCTGGTGTTCTGACCTTTGAAGAGCCTCCGAACCTCATGCTCAGTGATGACCAGTGGAGCAGGTGAGGTGGTGGCAGGGGGAGGGGAGGCGGGGGGGATGGAGGGGGTGGACCCACGCGGTGCTTCAAACCTTGTGCAGAACACATTGAACTGGTCTGGTAGATTTGGGTCGTTAGAGGTGGGGGGGGGCTTCTTCTTGTAGCCCGTGGCAGATTGTAGGCCCCTCCAGACAGCTCTGATGTTCTTATCCCCGACCTGTTGTTCAATTCTAGTCTTATACACCCCTTTAGCATGCTGGATGGCTTTGCTGAGGGCATATTTGGCTTTGGTGTACGCGTCCTTATCTCCGCTCCTGTGGGCCGCCTCCTTCCCTCTCCTCAGTAGCCTCACCTCCTTGTTGAACCACGGTTTATTATTACTATAAATGACAATGGATTGTCTGGGGATGCAGAGTTCCTCACAGAAGTAGACGTAGGATGAGCATGTGTCTGCATACTCATCAATGTCATTGCATGCCAGCTTAATAGCTGCCCAGTCTGTAATGTCAAAACAGGCTTGCAGTGATTCAGTTGCATCAGGTGTTCGTATCTGGACAGACCTCTTGACCGGTTTTTTGTTTCCTGAGTAGGGACTGGTATGTGGGGATGAGTTTAATCACAGAATGATCGCTATTGCCTAGTGGTGCGCACGCGCGATATGCCTCTCTGATGGTAGAATAGCACTGATCAAGAGTCCGTTCTCCCCTGGTGGCGCAGCGCACCAGCTGATGGTATTTTGGAAGTTCAGATCTCAGATCAGTGTGGTTAAAGTCACCCATGACAAATAAAGTGGAGTTAGGGAACTTGTTCTCCAACTCCGTGATCTGATCTGCTAAAAGTTGCTGTGCGGTGTCAGCGTGCGCCTGAGGCTGGACGTAGACACACGCAAGGATAATGGATGATATTTCTCTAGGTGAGTAGAAGGGTTTGCAGTGTATCACCAGTAATTCCAGATCGGGGGAACATAATTCAGCGATGACTGTTAAATCGCTGCACCACTCGTTACTCACATAAAAGCAGACACCTCCGCCTTTTGTTTTCCCGGTGGCTGTCGCATCGCGGTCCGCTCTAAAGAGCTGATAGCCGGGCAGGTCCATCGCCGTGTCAGAAATATTGGAGTGGAGCCAGGTTTCCGTAAAGCAGAAAGCAGCAATATGTGAATAGCTCTTGTCCGTCCTCAGCCGAAGTTGGAGCTCATCCAGCTTGTTGCTGAGTGATCTCACGTTAGCCAGTACTAATCCAGGTAAAGGTGCACGGAAACCTTTCTTCTCCAAGCGGAGTCTGCAGCCGGCTCGCTTGCCCCTCGCTCTGCTGCGGGGGAGTAGCCTCCATGGGCGAGCTCTCGTGTGTTTGATTGGGCTACGATCCGTAGAGTTAGTAAGGATATCCGAATGAAAACCCTGAAGATCAGGGTGGCAACTACGGGATAAAGTTGCTCTGATGTTTAGTAGTTCATTTCGTGTGTATGGGATTCTCATAGTGAAACCGAACACAGAACATAAAAACAAAACAGACAAACTATCTCCTGCACGAGATCTCCACGGCCGCTACACAAGCGCCGAATCAGCAGCTGACCTCTACCTCATACCCTATGCTAGCATTTATATACAATATATATTATTGCCACCATCGACATGTTTCTCTGTTCCTACTCCCCTTACCCCTGTAATAGTAACCCTATCAGCACAGTGTATATCCACTAAACTGGTCTTGTCTGTATCATGTATTTACCACTGGATGTTTGTATATATATTATGTACATCTACCAAATGCAGGCTATGTACAACACCTGTTGTTTCCCTTCCCCTTCTGCCACACAACCCTCCCCCCTTCCCCCCTTCCTATCTCCACCCGGCCGACCTCAAGCAGATGGGTTCCCCCTTATGTGCCGTGGTTCTGCTTAAGGTTCCTTCCTGACTAACAGGGAGTTTTTTCTTGCCCGTGTTGCCATTGTGCTTGCACTAAGGGGGTTTCAGGCTCTGGGCTCTGTAAAGCGCCTAGAGACAATTGTATTGTTATGGCGCTATATAAATAAAATTGAATTGAATTGAATATGCCTTTAAGCCTGTTACCATCTAGAACCAGTTGCCCCTTCCTACTATGCACACCTTGTACCATCCCAACCAGGCCCCCCAATACACACCGCCAGAGAATACCCACTGTGCATTTTCTTCGTATAAATGAGCATGCGACATGAATTGGATGGGATAGCTGTGTGTGGAGAGCAGAACAAGAGGATTTTGGGGGCCTGAAGGAACATCTGCATGTCTGGAAGATGATGGACATGGGGAAGACAGAAAAACTTCCACTACACTGTTAACAATTGCTTCAATTCAGTCTGTTCCATGATACCAACTTGACACTGATTCAGATACGCTCCAAAATCTTAAGGGTTCTTCCTGCCCATGCCACACGTTTCCCACTTTCCCATGTAAATCAGGCTGGGGGGTAATCACTGCAAACCGCAAGGTGGCATTCTACTAGGGTGCAGAATGTTGTAAATATGGGGCACTCTAATGCAATGTGTGTCCAAAACCGTTGACTCAACAATATTCAAATTGTGTGATCTGATATTGTTTACATGTCTAATCTTATTTCCGTTTTATCTATTCTTCTTAAATGTGTGAAGTTTTAAATATAAAATGCACAATTTAAGGTTGACGCAAATGCAATTTTGTTGTGCTTGCCCAATGACTATGAAGCTCTTGACTATGACGTTCTTGAATTGAATTGTGAAAAATGTCAGCAATTTAAGTTACAGTGACAGGCAACGTTAGCTACAGTTAGCCAGATGGATAACAAGGCAACGTTTAACCATCCTACAGGCTTTGTCGACAAGCATTTGCTGTCCAAAGCAACAGTCAAATAATTTACAGAAGTTAAAGTAAACTAACTTACCGATCGCTATACCATTTACACTAATAACAGAAAACTTAAATTAACGCCCAACCAGTTCGTATTGGCAAAATGGCCAAGATAACAATAAATACCATTTAACGTTACCTGTAAATTCCACCAGTGGGTCCCGACAAAGTTTGAATAATGTCCGAGCTGCAGCGTTATCACTTCTCTACACAGGCCGCTCATTATGGTCCAGCAATAGTTTTATTTCTTAACACATAAATTAAATGATATACTGGTATCAAGTACACCACGATTTCGGTACATGCTTAACTGCGTGGAGTAGCAACGCCATTTTCAATATGGCCGCTGTTTTGTCAAAATAAAAGTGCCCTTTTTAGTAGGTTTGAATTTTGGGCATATCAATGAAAAAATTAGTTTTGAGTTTCACAAGTTAGCCTTTGTGTGCAAGGTAAGTGGAGAAAGGTCAGAATGCAGCAGCATGACTACGTGTGAGTGCGAAATGCAGACTTTGAAAGTGCAGTATAATTCAATTAATGTATTCATTTAAGGAGTAGTTTACAAAGCAAAAAAGGTTTTAACAGTAATTTTAGACACTCAGGTGAAGAAGGGTACCGTGTATTTTAAAATCCCGTCTATTTGCTCGTTACCCTTTTGCTCAAGCAAATAGACGGGATTTGAAAATAAAACTAAAACAAACCTGACTACAACAAAACAACAAGACACACCAGGTAGTAACGAGAGGGGCGTGAACAGAGGCACAAGGGAACAGAAATACAAGATATGGCAAAATAAGAGTACGAAGGCAAGGAACAGACAGTGAAAAGTGTAAAACTGTGACACAATTAAACATTTAATTTAAAAAACAGATCCATCAGTTGTTGCATATGTTTTATTTCTACATTAAATATTTTATCAGTTAAACCCTTTTAAAATTGATTTGATCAGAGCTCTTGTAAAAATCTGTGCGGAACAAATATGGTTTAATGATTGGCCATAAATTGTTCCATTATTTAGGTCGGTTCATGAAAGGTGCATATCTGTTGCCATGGTTGTACATTTAATAAGTTGTGGGAAGGGTTAAGTAAATCAGCCTCACGATGTACACGTATGGGAAATTCACAAAGAAAAATATTTGGCTGCTCTCTGTGAATCAATAGATATTGCGGTATTGTTTGGTTACCTACGATTTCCTGCGATTGTGGATGATAAACCAATCCTAACTTTGCTTGATGCCCAACATTTAAATAATTTGATGGCATGTTTTTATCCACTAATGCTTCTATTTCCATTGTCAGAGCTTATTATTATAGGTACTCTGACTCTCGGTATTACGGAGATCACTGTCTCAGCATTTGGGCTTGGAGTTGGACAGGCTTTGACCCACCTGCTAAATCGATCGATTACCACTAGCACATCTGTATTTTGGGATTGTCTTTCCCACATCACTACTGTACATGCTTAAATGGGCCTTCTGGGACTGGTTTGTGCCCCAGTGGATGTGTCGGAATTCCTTTCTTCCGTAGTACCTCCCCCTTGCACAATCTATATCATATAGATATATCAGATATTAGTAACAATAACAGGGTGTTGGGTGCTACCAATAAGTCTCCCCCCCCCCCCTTTGGCACATTGCACAGTATGTGGGATCACCGTGGTAGAAATGGCCAGTGGTTAGGTGAAAATCCCAAGTGCAATATTTACATTGGGTTCCTTGAGAAGGACAAGGGCTGCACTTGTGTCCAGAATTATGATTGAGCATGGCCATGGTTGGCCAGGGTGTTCCTCTGGCCTTTGTAGTCGCCTATTTTGCCACCTCATCTGTTACCACCGTATCCTTTGTGATGTCATCATATCCTTTCTTATGGACTTATACTAACATAGAAAACTATAAATACGCTAAATATACAAAATATACTATCTATACTAAATATACAATACAATATACTAAACATATGCTAAACATCTAGTGCAAACAGTCATTAAAAGTGCCATGTGTAAAGTGGCGAAGTGAATCACTGTCCATTGAGAAGCCTGAAAGAAACTGTTCTCCAGTCTCCGTGTTCGAAACCGAATGCTACGGTATCGCCTGCCAGATGGCAACGGAGTAAAAAGTCTGTAGGATGGGTGGTAACAGGCTTTTAAAATCTTGCAAGCTTTTCTGAAGAAGCATCAGAAGGAGCAGACACAATACCTTCATTCTAGGAGAAGAATCAAACCAACATTATGGTTGCACAGATTTTTTTAAAGAATTTTAACAATGTTTTTTCACACTGCAGCCATGATGAATCATTTTACAATAACTATCTCACTTAACATGAAACAGTAATGCTTTTTATACAGTGCCTAAGTGACATTATTAGAAGCAAATATAAATGATCACTGAAAGCACTGAAGTAAATGTGGATTCCAGGAGCAAGGATACAGCAAATACATTCAAATATCCTTTGCATTCAGGCTGGTATGAACAAAGAAGATAGCAATTTCTTTGTTTTCTTCTAAGCTAATAACTACTCAAGACGCTATAACTACCAGAAGAAGACATAAAACCTACCTTATAGTGTGATATCTCTATTGTTGTCTTGTTCAGGCTGTCCACAGAGCATATGGCTCCTGTGTGTGTATGTATGTGTGTGTGTGTGTGTGTGTATAAGGGTATGGATGTGGTAAGGCTGATTTTAACATGCATGGGGCAGGATCCATACTCTCCCTGAGGCTCAGCCTGCCAGAACTTGTCTCTTCTGACCAATACAGTTTTGCTTTCAAATAGCCCTCAACAGAGCTCCGCTGTTTGTGCCTTAACACATGTATCCCAGGAGTAAAGAAACACACACCACAGACAGTGTGTCTTCGGCATTTCAATTACTGAGAACTAAGAACCCCGGCAAGGGAAGTGTCACACACGTATGCAGGTCTTTGTCAAAGTGTGTCAAGGTTTGTTCTCATAATGAGGTTGGCAACTCTGTGCCGGGTTCAGTGTGGGGTATTTATTAAGTATGTGAATGCCAAGCCCAATACCAGCTATACAGTTTACAACTTGGACACCAGCCAAGAGTTTAGCCTCAGAATTTCAATGTGGATCACAGAACAGTGTTTTTCTTCTTAATTAGACAAAAGTGAGGGGGGATAACCATAGACGTAAACGGGGGATAGCCATAGAGGTAAAAAGCCTGGTTGTGTTATGCATTAACATGCGATTATTACTCCATTGTCTCATGTCCAGTACTTCATCTGTAGGTGAGAGGGTGTCCCTGTGCAACGAAAGTAGTCACTGCTCTAATGGAAATACACAAAACAGAAACCACTTTATTTGAGGCAAATGCTTAATATTCATGTTATAAAGACAGTATGGGCATTGTTTACAAATCTGTTATGACTACTGTGGTAGGGTGATTATATGAAGCTGATGTTGACAATGAATTGCAGTGGCCATAATCCACCGGGGAGCTGACAATAGTAGCTGTCTAAGTTAACAGTGAAGAGTGACATCAGTGAAGGCTGACTTGCCATGGAGACAGCAGCTCTTGGCTGCTTTTCAGACACCAGCTCTGTGCTTCTTCTTATTAGACAGATAGAGGCCAATGTCATTAAAATAAGCCATTGTATAATCATTGTGAAGCTCACTTAACTTCTGAATGTCTGCTGCAATATTTCTCTCGATACCACAGTCTTCGGTCTTGGCGAAAGTTGACAGTAGATTAACCAATTCAGTAGATCAACCCAAGGGTCAAGGTGAGCAAGACAAGACATTTTCAGGTAGGTCAAGAGTGATGAAGAGAGTTAGGTTTCTGGCTGTAAAAATCCCAAGCAGTGTTGACATTAATTTGGCCTCTGACCCACTCTCCTTTGGCTTATCTCCTTGCATATCTGCTGAGCTGACAGCCATGTCAAAGATAGGTAAATGGTAGTGATGGCAGCCTGACACTGAAGCGCCGGAACGTGCATGTATTACGTGCATGTATTTACTTGTGAAGCTGCTCTGAGACCAAGACAAAGAAAAATGATGTGATAAGCTGACATGTACAAAAGCTCTTAAAGCACATTGCTACATCTGGACTGCGTCCTGGTACTGTTTCAAGAGATAGTCACCTCTGAGCAGCAGGGATAGGAACTGCTCCACTCAAGCTTGTGAAATGAACCAGTCATGTGTATTTGTAGAATGTGAACTCAAAACCACACAGGAGTGGCATTTCATTCTTTAATTGGCTTTGATTCATCACACAACAGAGCACAATAATTCAATATGAAATATCCAAGACTCCCTGGAGAAATGGAAATCATTACACTTAGACTATGTACCTACAGGTAGGAGAGCGAGAGACACAGAGAAAGAGAGATAGGCATAACCTTCACTTTGTTAATCAGACACCCAATCATTGCTGAGGACTTTCATATGACAGATATAAAATTGTTATGCCAAAATATACAGCTACAAGAATATGGTGTAACAGATGGCTTGTCTCCTCCTGTGCCGTTTCCCCTGGCTTTAGTCCAGCGGTGATCCATATACCTCCACCTCACAGAGGAGTCACGGTTACTCTGGGCACGTCCAGGAAATCACCACGGTAACATAGCGTCCCTCCATCCATTTAACACTCAAAGGTCTTGGAAACATCCACCAGGAATAGAGGAGATTACAAGCACACCTGAAAAGGATATAGTTTTCAAAATAACCTCACATTAATACAGGATCCTTGAGCTAAACTATACCATCCTGTCATTGTTTTAGTAAGTATTCCAAATAGTCTAGTCCTTTGTAGAGGGTAACGGATGTCGTAGGGTGCAGTTACAGAAAAATGATGCATGCCAAGGACAATAACAAAAACGGCATGTCAACTGAGAGCTATACTTGTGTCAACATGGTGTTGAGATACCAATTATTACCTGGGGTTGTTGATGCCGTTGTTGTCCAAAGAATTTCCTATTCGGATTTCAGCTCCATTCAGTCTACTGGGAGCAGAATCCTTCCTGTTGGTGATTATCACAGAGAAGACTTTGTATTTTTGGAGCAAATCCACTCTCCACCAAGGGTTGAGATGAGCTTCTGTGTGAGTACAGGAACCATGGCGATACATGCCGTCACGATTCCCATCAATGGCATTGTATGCGAATCCATTTCCGTAAAGGTCTGACTGAGTTGCTTTCCCTCTTAAAGCCACATTCTCACCTGAATGGAAACAATGAAAGAACAATGACAAATGAGCCACTAGGCTAACAATTATGTACAGTTAAGAACCATGCCCTGTCTGAAGTGGTTGAGTATGTTTTTTGGCAATTCAATTGTTTTCAACAAGGTTATCTACTGCTCCTATGCTTACATCACATCAGATCAGATTAGCTTTGCTTGTTTTCTGAACAGCTTTGACCATGTGCAGAAAAGTATACTGTATGCGTCATGTGACATCAGAACTCAGATGAAGGTTTTCGGATGAAAGAGTTTATTAATGAATACAGCCAGGGAACAGGACACAAACAGGGCGTACTAAGAAACAAATAGGAGACACTCAGAAGTATGCAAGACAAACTTAAGACAGGACTAGAAAAGAGACAGAACTAGACTAAACAGAGTCGCCCTCTGGAACACGTAAACAAGACACTACACTTAACCAAGTGTTTAACAGGACTCAGGAATGTAACTAGAAAGGCAAAATAAAACGGAACCAAGATACACGGTGTCTAACTCCGGAAGACAAACTTTGGGTGTATGGGGAGTAACTATTGAACTTACAGGGGATTGTAAACAAACAAACCAAGACAGAGATTATAATTAAGAATACGAACTTAGGATCACAGAAACAGTCTAACTCTGGCTCAAAACCGCGAGGGCGCAGAACAGAAATACACGGCACGAAGCCAGAAAAGAAACTCACGGAAGACCTGGGGTCGTGAGGCACGGAACTCTGGGAAACGTATGCCTGGGAGCCAGGAGGCACGGAACTCGCTGATGTGGAAGACAGTGGACAGGGAGCTCGTTGGGATAAGCCAGCGGACAAGGAAATCACAAAATCAGAACAGGAGGCAGAATCCTGTAAACCATGGATGAGTCGCGGAGATGGCGACTCGGGCAGTAGATTTGCCCATATAGCGACGAGACCAGACACCGGAGTCAGGGGAGTGAAGAGTATAAGTAGGGTGTGAAACAGGTGCGTGTGATTGTGATCTGGAGAAGTGAAAAGACGTGCAGCTGAGGAGAGTGGACGTGACTGATGATTGGGATGATGTGCAGCTGGGCGAGTGCGAGTGTGCTGAAGGGGCCGTGACCGGAGCGGATGTCAGCGCAGACGTGACAGTATGTGTTTAATTGACAGGAAGTAAAATGCCTCTTGAACAAGAAATTTACTTAGATCCCTCTTCCATTTACTTTACCGAAAAATCCGAGCAAGTGTGGGGATACTGAAAACAATTAATAATTGTAATTGTTCTAAAGCTGTTCAGTCTTGACAGACATTTGCAAAGTTGTTTTAATATTGCAACATTTTTACATGCTTTTATTCTAAAAAAAAACCTAAATATTTTGTGTATGTTGTGATGTGTGATATATTTACAAGAACAATGCTTACCGTTTGGGGCCAGATAGCCATACACCTCCACCTCACAAAGTGTCAAAATCTTGTTGTTTCCAGGCAAAACGACATTAACATAGCGGCCCTCCAACCCTTTATCCCAGCTGAAGGTGTGGGTTTTCCCAGCTGGGATAGAGGATATAACCTCTGCCCTGAAAGTGAAGTCAAGAGTTAGTGTTGTGTACAAATGTCAAATATTCAGCACAAATATATGAAAACAATGACCTTGTCCGAGTTTGCCTTATGATTAATCACTTTGACAAACATGCCAGGACAGAATATCTCTACTTATTCATTAATTGGTTGATTAATTACTGAATACAGTGCACTCCTTGTATAACATTGCAACATGTTACAAAATGAACATGTAGTTTGAGTCAAGAGTTTATGGTACATTGTACCTAAAACTTAAAAAAAATAAACTGTTGCCTCAGTGAAGCGGTTCTCTGCCATTCACTTTACAAACCACCTACTGCAATACAGTGATATCAGGGGAAGGAGGCGGAAGAGTAAACAATATTCACTTTTGCATTTGCAGCTGCTCATTGAAATGGACCGTGGGTCTATGCATTAGAAATTCTGAAATAACCTTTCTACCCAGTCACTTTCAATCAGTTAACAACTAGAGCAAATGATAATCTTACAGTGGATTGCCATTGCCATTGTCCAGCAGGGAGCTGCCAATGTGAATCTCAGCTCCGTTCATTCTCTCAGAGCAGCAGTCTCCTCTGTTGGTGATGACCACTGAAGTAATAGTGTACTGCCTCAGTAGATCAACCCTCCACCAGGGATTAGTCTGTGTATCAGTAGCAGTGCAAGATCCATGATGATAATGTGGGTCACGATTTCCATCTATGGCATTTTGGGCATGACCTTCCCCTGCCCAGGGGTTTCCAATCAGGTCTGACTGGGTGGCCTTTCCATACAATGCTAAATTTCTACCTGTAAAAAAAATATTTTTCACATCAATATGACTTGAACAACAACAGCGTATCTTCTTTTCTTTTCTTTGTTAAGGCAAATCCCAAAGAACAAAGGCTTGACTGTGTAGCCACCCCCCTCAACGCCACGTTCTATAAGAGGGAATACAGTACATTGATGAATTAGTTAAAAGCAAGACATTGCATTGCATATGGATCAACAGTGTATTTTGAAACATTCAATTTTGTAAGATGAAAAAAGGCCATCTGCAGTAGATCACCAGAGAAAGATTCATGGTTTGATCATGGGATAATATTGATTATTAATTATTTTAAATGGCTCCACCAATTGGGGAATTAGAGAAATTGGTCAGCAAAACTAACTGTACAGTGTCTAAGAAGTTTTACAGGTGATAGTTGAGTCAAACTATAATATAGTTTATAGTTCCAATATGAAAAATACACTAACATCTCTACATTATATCCACTACATGTGGCTTAATCAGTGTAATCTGAGATGACATGCTATAAAGGCTATAAAGAAATGAATGCAAAAATAGTCTTCATTATATATTTATTCTTCATTTTATTTTTGTCTTTACCATATAGAATTTTACATTGTGTATACAGTGAATCAAATAAGTATCAGATGTGAAATGCAGACATCCGGTAATGAGAAGATATGTTTTTACCAGTTCCATTGTAACATGGCACTCACCTTTCTCACCCAGCTGAACTCTATGTATTCTGTATACAAAACAGATGTCATGTGTAATGTGGCATCTCACAACCAATAAAAGCTATGGTTTACCTTGATATTCAGCCAGAACTGTCAGTCCAAGTAAATGAAGAAAGCAAAGAGACAAAATCACCCTCATCCTGGCTGTAAAGAAAACAATAATGTATTGTAAGTGTAGTATCGCTACTGAATCTGATATTCGCTATCGCTCAGTCGATAAGCCAAAACCTCAGTTTGATATTTGACATGACCTCACCCCCTCGATTAGTAAGTAGTTATTATTGCCACAGTATGATGTTAAAATTACAGGGCAAATGCCAAAAATGCCAAACACTGTTCTGGTGAACCCAACAGCCAGAGCTTTTTTATTTTGCTAAAATACAAATACTTATGCATGGATTTGAGAAATTAGCTGTGGCACAACACATATTTACAGTGTCTTTAGACCTTCAGAAACTGCAATAAATCCCTTCAGTACGAAAGGGATTTCCCAGCGGGATTTATACGGACAGTACATTATCCCTGACAAAATATGTTAACGCAGTTAACGCAACTTTGATTACTTCCGGTGTGCGTTGACCCGACACGAAACCGCCGTGTGCCTGCAGTCAGATAGGAGAGACCGAGACAGTAGTGGAATATGGTGAGAGCTGAGGGATTGTTGGGCGGAAAGTTTCTGTTAAAGAGGCAAAATGACGGAACAAACGACAAAACTAAAGTTGTAGGCTATGTAGCATTTGTCAAGCTGAAGTTAGCCATCACAGAAGCAGCTCGTCTTCAAATTATCACTTTAATGCAAAGCACCTGACAAAAAGCAGTCCCAGGTTAGATGGTCGCCAACCCACACCCAACGACTTATAAAAATAACTAGACCAGTCCGTGAAAAGGTTATCAACGCTGTAGCAGTTTTGGTTCCGGTGACTGTCGGCCCATCAACAACATAGTTGAAGACGGTGGGCTGACTGAGGTGTTCCGAAGTGATTACTCGTTAATTTATAAAATGTAGTCTTTAGAAGAAAAACAAACTTTTAATCGCGATTAATCTAGATTAATGAATTTCAAAATGTGAGATTAATTAGTTAATTTTTTGTTTATCTATTGACAGCCATAATAATAATAGAAAAGGAATAATAAATACAAATTTAGACAAGTTTATCAAATATGCAACAAATAATATAACAACCACACACTCACCTCTCCGGTTGGCAGACTCGGTTCAGACTCGGGGAGTGCAGTCACACAACCTGCTGATAGCGACGATACCGGAGTCAGGGCAGTGAAGAGTATAAGTAGGGTGTGAAACAGGTGCGTGAAATGACGTGCAGCTGGGAAGAGTGGACGTGACTGATTGGGATGATGTGCAGCTGGGCGAGTGCGAGTGTGCTTGAAGGGGCCGGAGAGGGAGTTAAATCTCTCAATGCTGGATGAAAGTCTCCGTGCGGGAGTTTTCTAAAAGTAAATTGATGTTTAAGTTGATAACTTTGACGAATCCCATGTGTTATGTTATTTTCCATGCACTGTAGTGATCGTACAGCAGTTTGCATGTTTTACAGAAAGTTTGTTAATGTTTTCCTTTTCACCGTGAGTTTCTACATTCTTAGATTAACGTGACTAGGCGTACACTCCGCTAGCCACGTCCATGCTTTTAATGTACTGTTTGATCTAGCGTGCATGGAAGGTAAACATGCATTGAAAGTGATATTACTCTACGACTATCATGTGTGTATGTTTAATCTCATTGCTTCGGTATGTGTTTGAGACGACAGCGAATGTTAGCGAGTTTTCCCGAACGTTAATTAGCTGCACTAATACAACGTTTGTGCAGGTACATGTTTTGAGTTTACCTCAGATGAAGAACTCTGAGTTTATTGTGTTGGGGTAAATTGATTTCTAATTTTGGTGTGTATTTGTGGTTTGTCTGTTGTATAGATACCTCACCCCTCACCCCTGAAATGGTAGTAGGGCAACCCACTCCAGAAGTTGTCAGGAGTTTTGTTCCGGACAAATCTAGGTGGAGCAAGCACTGAGTTTGTCCCAGCATGAACAGGTATCAATATATACACCTGGTGAAGGGTTGCTGATGACTACATTGATGTGGTCTTGTACTTGTATATAGTTAATGTTGAACTTGTATAAAATGTTTAAAATATATTTGATTATGCTTCTGACGGCTCCAAAACACTCTTGGCATGAGTGATGAGGAGGAGGTGGCATACACTGATGGCATTGCATTAACGAGAAAGGACTTCATTACACTTGCTAATCCTGTAGAAGTTGACGGAAATTTAAGAATATCATGACATACTAACAGTTTAACAGTGAAGTACAGTGCTTTGTGGTATAGTGTCCCTTTTTTCCAATAGGTGCTGAATTTTGGGTTTCCAGCTTCTACAAAGAATAGCTAGTCAACAGGTAGCAAAGATCTTTTTAACAGTTTTGGAACACTCAAGTCAGCATATTTTGCTTACATCCACACTGATGCCTAAAAAAACTTTTTAGAACATTGACATCTTTGCTGCTGATTGCCATGTGACTCTCACCTGGTTGCCCCCATATTCAGCAGACCCCATGGATCACCTCCCTGTATGTACCAATATAATGATTTATAGTTATTCTTCATACTAAAGTGTTTGTCATTCAAAGCTAAACATAGCGCATGAACATATAATGCTTCTGTCTGTCTGTAGGTTGATGTGAAAATGCAGGACGCTGTGCTCCTTCCATCATGGAAACCAGGTCATTGGATGATATGTGTGAGTTTGTATTAAATTAGTGCTTAGTGTTTCCCATTTATGAGATGGATATCAGTTATGTTTTGTACATGTTTCTTCATGTTCCATCATTCGGGGGTGCATCATTTCAGATCTTGAAGCCCAAACCGAAACAAATATTTTTCCTCAACTCAATGGGAGGCCCTGGCATTGGTGATGCCGCTTACACAGCTAAATACAGGTTATTTGTAGGGAATGTTCTTGCGTGAAAGGTTCACTTTTACTTGCCAGTTCATTTGGTTCTATATACCATATGCCATGCTGTCTTCATCCTAAAATGCCCCCCCACCCAGTGTTTGTCATGACTTGTGACATGAAAGGAATTCTGCATCAGAGAATCATAATTTTCCACCTGCTGAAATGGAAACACCCAAGCAAGTGCTCATGGCATATGGTAGTTAATATGGTTCCATAATCATTACTCTGTCATTTCTTTTTTTTCTTTGGATCTTTTCTCTATGGGGTAGTTCCTGTTCAAAACCCCAAGTTACATTTCCCAGCAGTTATCAAATCTGAAGGACCTGCATTGTAGTACAGTGCACATCTGTGATTATAATACTCCGTTTTTCTCCATTATCCATTTTTTTTTTCAGAGAACTTTCTCAGGAGATAAGTGAGTGTCTGGACAGATTTTTATGTGACAACCTTGAGGTATGTAGTGTGTGTGAGTGGAATTGTAACAATTCACAGCTTACCTCTTCTCTAAACCTTTTTTATGTATTTTTCTAACCTTTAACCGAACACAGGACATTCCCAAGCAGAGAGGCTCTAATAGTTGTGGGGTGTTCATCCTAATGGTAAGAAATATTGCATCCTGTGTTCCTTGCATAATTCCTTCCTGTAATCTTGTGGTTTGTTCATGGATACCTACATTTGTTGTTTACAGTATGCTGTCTACATCGTCTTTGGCCTCTCTTTTGACTTCACGGAGGTGTGTTTTTCAAACGCTTTTTAACATTTCATCTTATAAGGTCTATGTTTCAATTAAAATGTGTGCTTTTCCACAAACTAGTCGGACATGAACATTGCAAGGCGATGGTGGTCAATTCTGTTGCTGGACAACTTTCCACCAAGAAACTCCTATTAACTAGGGTTTTTCCAACTGTATTTAACTTATGAAAAACTTGGACATTTGAACCCTTCTATATGTTGCCATCCATAAGATTACTTATGGCCAAACCTTCTGCTTGAAGCTGCCCCGATCTGACAAAAGCAGAAAAGGAGGTCAGATAACCAACACAGCAGGACAGTGTGGTAATATTTCTTTCTTAAGTTTTGGACATGTTCTCTGGGACAATTCATGACTTTATAGCGACTGTATCTGTTCTACAACATACTTGACATATTGGTTGTGTTAAGCGATTTTATAGTATAGTGATTGTTCAATGAAACTCATTTTTGCCTTGATGCAGGCAGTGGAGGCCCTGACTGTGGAGGAGTCCCCCCCCCCTCCTTGTAAAAGACCAAGTGTGGAGGTAAGGTAACCTGTCAGGGTGTGGTGTAATATGGGAGCTCCCTTGAATAATGTCAAATCTACTAAACCCTTTTTTTTTTTTTTTTTTTATCTTTCCCTTACTAACCCTTTCCCTAACCCAGACCACAAACATCATGTCAGACCTGACAACTGCAGTGGAGTGGACAAGGCGCCATATGACGCGGTTCCAGGGACGTGTCTCCTTGCCCACAATTATTTATATGACAGAGGTGGAAAAAGAGGATGCACTGCGCACGCTGAGAACCAGCGATGACCTGGAGGCTAAAGACCCCTTCTTGTTCATATTCACACAACAAGAGGACATGGAGGTGTTTCTCCAAGATTGTGCGGATCAACAGGACCTCGAAGTTCATGCTATGTTCGATGGTGAACTGTAGTGCCTCTGTTACTCTTAAGTTCTATTTTAAAATGTTATGCATTTCTGTGCATCAATGTTTCTTGTTTTGATGTACCTTTGTTTACTCTATAAAAACTGCCATATGTTTTTGTGCCGTGTGTGGTGTGTGTGTAATACGTTGTTTTTTTGATAAAGCACAATTTTTGTTATTGTTTCGTCCTGATTAAATGTTCTTATGATAAAAAGTGATTTGTGGTTTTGTTTATGTAGAGCACAGTCTTATTGATTTACACTTTTACACACACAGTCCAGTAACAATATAGGCTAAATCACAATCTGGAGAAAATCACAGAAAAGATGGTAAGCACTGAGGCAAAGATCTGATTGTGGTGTCAAATATTTAGCTTTTCATAAAATAAATAAATACAGTTTTCGACGCACAGTCGGCATCGAGAATATTTTTGTCTTTAATACCACACACTGGAGTGGAGTTAACATACCCGTAATGTAATTATGCCGGATTGCTCTGTTGTATTATAAATATAAAGGCTGAAATTATCTTTACCACCCTATTTGACTTTAAAAGGAGCTTGTTATCGTTCATCAAACTATAACGTTATACGTACTGAAACTTTAATATTCAACACACGGTAGGTCTACCACAACATTTATTAGCTTGTAGCTAAATAACAGTTTAACTACGAACTTTAATTTAATCCTGTTTAATTTAATCATTTAATTTAAACACTTTTCGCTCGGTATTCGTTCGTGCAATTGGATGTCAATGGTCGATGATGCTGATTGGCGGCTCACTGCCTTGTCCCGCCTCCTGCCATTGACCTGTACTTCCTGCTGCCACAGGCCACTGCCTTGTCCCGCCTCCTGCCATTGGCCTGTACTTTCTGCCGGCACAGGCCACTGGAAGATTTAACTCCTACTGAGGGGCCGTGACCGGAGCGGATGTCAGCGCAGACGTGACAGTATGTGTTTAATTGACAGGAAGTAAAATGCCTCTTGAACAAGACATTTACTTAGATCCCTCTTCCATTTAATTTACTGAAAAATCCGAGCAAGAGTGGGGATACTGAAAACAATTTTTTGTTTTTAATTGTTCTAAAGCTGTTCAGTCTTGACAAAGACATGTGCAAAGTTGTTTCAATATTGCTACATTTTTGCATGCTTTTGTTCTAAATGAAATTAAAACCTAAATATTTTGTGTATGTTGTGATATGTGTGATATATTTACAAGAACAAGGCTTACCGTTTGGGGCCAGATAGCCATACACCTCCACCTCACAAAGTGTCAAAATCTTGTTGTTTCCAGGCAAAACGACATTAACATAGCGGCCCTCCAACCCTTTATCCCAGCTGAAGGTGTGGGTTTTCCCAGCTGGGATAGAGGATATAACCTCTGCCCTGAAAGTGAAGTCAAGAGTTAGTGTTGTGTACAAATGTCAAATATTCAGCACAAATATATGAAAACAATGACCTTGTCTGAGTTTGCCTTAATCACGTTGACAAACATGCCAGGACAGAATATCTCTACTTATTGATTTAATTGGTTGATTCATTACTGAATACAGTGCACTCCTTTCAAAACATTGCAACATGTTACAAAATGAACCTGTAGTTTGAGTCAAGGGTTTAGGGTACATTGAACCTAAAACTTAAAAAAAATAAACTCTGTTGCCTCAGTGAAGCAGTTCTCTTAGACGGCTTTGAGGATGCTCACCCTGAGGCAGTTTCTATTGTTGTTGGAGACTTCAATAGGGCTAATATGAGGAAAGTTCTAACGAAATACCATCAACATATTAACTTTCCTACCCGGGGTGACCAGATTCTTGACCATTGCTACTCGCAAATATGGAAAAGCTACAAACCCCTCCCCTGCCCCGCTTTTGGGAAGTCGGATCACACCTCTATTATGCTAATCCCTACCTACAGACAACGCCTAGAGGCCGATTAGGCTACTCCGACTCTGTTACGGATGGGCGGGCGGACGGATTGGATGGACTCTTTTGCATTTATGGTTCTCCGAAGGCTGTGGGTGCTGAAAACAATTCACCGCCAGAACAGTAGGTGGCGCAACAGTTTTTTGTCGAAAACAAGCTTAGAGAAACCTACCCCATGACGTCTTTGTTAGTGAAAGTCGTCAATTGTTTATTTATCTCTTCAATGAAGGGACCGGTATAGTTAATAAGAATATGCCATAGTCAATAATTCAATGATCTTATACCTATTTATAATTGTTACTTTTATTTGGATTTAACTAGCATGTAAACATTCCTGGGTGAAGGTATTTTTTGGGTTGACCTGAGGAGTGAGGTGAGACAGAGACTTTCACCTCCCCCTCCCCCGGTCGAGACAAAGAGCCCTGCACCCATGGCCCATTTGAATACACGGTAACACCCCTTAAATATCAGTGTATTTAACAGACTGTCCCTCAAGGGATAATCAGATATGCTGAGGTGAAGCTCTGAGAGGAAGGGTGGATCTTCAAGTCTCTGTCTCACAGTAGTTGGCCACCATTGTGCAAGAATAAACCTGAATCCTGACTGATCAAACCTAAGACTGAATCTTCAATTATAGTATAAAACTAATTACCATTAGATGGAGGTCCTCACCGAAAGATACGTTCTTGTATTTGCTGATTCGAGTTTGCTGTAAGATGTCTCTTCACTCCATTTTTGACACAGCACTTTAAGTACTTAAATTCATGGTACTTGCCTAATCTTGGGAAATATAGGAAGTAGAGTCCTGTGTAAAAACTAAAATCTTATTTTATTTTACTTTATATTACTTATATTTTTATTGTGATTGTCTTAGAAGTTGACAAAACACTGTGATTGTCTTAGAAGTTGACAAAAACACTTTAGTTTTGGGTATTGGTCCGAGGCAGTCTGAGCTGTGTATGTTGACATACTCTAATTGTTTTGCTTCCCGCTCAGATATTATTCCCAAGAGAATAGAAGTGTTTTGTGTTCATACGGATGTTTGAAAAGATCTTCAGCATTTTTTTTTTATATATTTGAATTTAGAGATTTTTCTAAGTCAATTTGTAAATTATTTACATTAGATTGTGGAGATTCAGTTCTTGGAATTGACCAGTCATGATTCAAGGCATAAGATTCCTTTAAGTCCAGATTTCACAATGCTTTTGATAAAGTCAGATGTTAGACTGCTTAATGTTATACTGTGTCTGTTCACACAATAGTTACAGACAGCTCTCACGCATACCACTTAATTCAAACTTCAGGTACAGCCGCGCCTGTGACCCTGAATGGCCCATTACGCTGAAGTGATCAGACCCTAGCCTGGTAGCAGGAGTGGAGACTTTAAACATTTTTGTGCCTACACATTGATTTTCTTAACCCAAGTTAAAATCAGTGTATGAAGTGTTACAATTATGAATAATTGTAAGCATATTTTTTTTTTTAACGTAACAAAGTCTTCATCCTTAGTGTATGTGTTTAAGGTAAATACAAATTCCCTGAGCAATGATCTCACAGTAGAACACTGCTGTTAGATCAAAAGGGGGAGGAGTTGAGCTTCAGAGCTCTTGTAGAAAGTGCTTATCCTACCAGTAATGCATACCTTAATAAGATGATAACTGCAGAATGTGTTTTCTCAAAACAGGTCTTAGCTGCTGAATTTCTGACTTCATCAAATGATCCAGGAGCACTGAATTAATTAAGGAATGCCTTAAATGGTTTGGCATTCAAGTGCCATTGGAATCTGGACAAAAATTGATTTTTTTTAGATAATTTGGGCACTTCAGCACGTATTTACTTGTGAAGCTGCTCTGAGACCAAGACAAAGAAAAATGATGTGTAAGCTGACATGTACAAAAGCTCTTAAAGCACATTGCTACATCTGGACTGCGTCCCGTTACTGTTTCAAGAGATAAAGTCACCTCTAAGCAGCAGTGGTGGAGGAAGTACTGAAGTTTAGTACTTAAGTAAAAGTACCCAGGAAGATAAAAGTAAAAGTAAAAGTACTACATCAAAAATCCTACTTAAGTAAAAGTAAAAAGTACTTACTTTTAAATTTACTTTAAGTATTAAAAGTAAAAGTACTCACGCAATGGGTTGTCTCTCAATGTCTAGGCTGTGCCATTTTGATAAAGAAATAGCTACTGGTAATAAATGCCTCTACAGATGTCACTACTAGTAATAATTATAAGCAACAACATTTGTTAATTGGAAAGGTTGGTGTACTCTGAGCAGTAGGGATAGGAACTGCTCCACTCAAGCTTGTGAAATTAACCATTCATGTGTATTTGTAGAATGTTAACACTCAAAACCACACAGGAGTGCATTTCATTCTTTAATTGGCAGAGCCTAATAATTCAATATCCAACACTCCCTGGAGAAATGGAAATCACTATTTATCATTACACTTAGACTATGTACCTACAGGTAGGAGAGAGAGAGAGAGAGAGAGAGACACACACACAGGGAGAGAGACACACACAGAGAGATAGGCATAACCTTCACTTTGTTAATCAGACACCCAAACATTGCTGAGGAATTTCATACTACACAGAGATATAAAATGTTATGCCAAAATAAACAGCCACAGGAATATTGGTGTACAGATGGCTTGTCTCCTCCTGTGCCGTTTCCCTGGGCTTTACTCCGGCGGCAGTCTTCCATATACCTGCACCTCACAGAGCGTCAGGTACTCCCATCTAGGAATCACCACGGTAACATAGCGTCCATCCATATGATCACACTCAAAGGTCTTGGAAACTCCACCATCAATAGAAGAGATTACGGCACACCTGAAAAGGATATAGTTAAAAATAACCTCACATTAATGCAGGATCCTTGAGCATAAACTATACCATCCTGTCATTGTTTTAGTAAGTATTCCAAATAGTCTAGTCTTGTCTAGTCCTTTGTAGAGGGTAACGGATGTCATAGGGTGCAGTTATTAGAAAAACTATGCATGCCAAGGATAACCTTTCTACCCAGTCACTTTCAATCTAGAGCAAATGAGAATCTAGGGTAAATGAGGTAAATGAGGTATTAACAAATAGCATAGCTAACCGTAAGCAAAGCTATATAGTACAAACTACGGCTCGTTAGCGAACTAAAACTATTTACACCATCACACACGTATAAAAAAGACGGTTTAGAAAAAAACATGTTTTAAAACGGCCTAATACTGATCAAATGATTACTTACAACACGTCTCCGTTTCAATGGGTTGGAGCTGTCGCGGCAGCAGTGAAAGATGTCAACATGAGTAATCGGTGAAATGGGTGTCAATATGGCTGCATCTGATTGGTTAATAATTTTCTTACGCCAGTATAACATCGTGTTATTGGTTCGACTGATTTAGTAGGCAACTGTGTTAGCCGGCGAGTTTAACAAACTTTTACACTATGGGTTTGACAAACTCCACGGGAAACTGTCCTGGCAACAACTGGTTTATCGTTAGAAATTATATAATCATCCCAACTTTAGAAATTCAGGTCCTCCCAAATTAAAATGCAAAGTTGAACAGATACGAGGCTTCGGCCCACCACCTAACAGGACAAAGTTTACATTGGGAGCTGGGGCAGTTTTACATGTGCCCCACAGAATCTGCCTAGCGACCGTGTTCAATTGGCGCAGGCACCGAAATGAAGCACCGAAATCTGCGTTGCATTTTGGTCCGGGTAGGTACCGGTTGTATTGGAACCGGTTCCATATTGGTACCGGTTCTTGGTACCCAACCCTAGTTAAGAGTAGCATTAGTCATCTGACGCTCAGCTAGACTTTCGGACACAAAGATGGCGGCGCTTAAACGCAGTGACGTCACATGGTACTCATGAATAGGGCTTGGTATACTGTGACATGGGTTCCGTATTCCCTCCCACTTCATTTACTTTCTCCATGCCATGTCTATATCTTCCACTTTATCCATCAATCATTCTAACATCTCCTTCCTCCAGTCCATTCTCTTTCCTATTTTCACTCATTCCCTCTCTCTTTCCAACCTCCATCCACGTGTTTTTCTTCTATCCCTCTCCAACTCCTCTTTCTTACACTCCATCTCTCTACTTCAGTCTATTTTTTTCCCTTCTTTTCCCTCTTCACTCTCTCTTTTCTGTCTTTATCCATAGTCACTTTTGTTCACTCTTCTTTCCTTACTTCTTCCTTTCTTAACTTTTGCATTTCATGCACTGGTATTTCCTTCAGGAAATGCATATTCTAGTTTTAAATGTCACTTTAATGCAGTGGTCTGCAGTCTGTTAGTAATGTTTTGCCTGTCAGTTATGTAGGCTAACCTCTACGTTGTATTTTTTTCTGTTTGCAGCATTGTAAACATCAACTGACAACCATTGTAAAGGTATGACTTATACACGTAACTAATTATCCAATGTCTGTTGCACATAAAAACCTATCAGTAACCATTTGAGATAAAACTGTCCAACACATACATTTTCAATTTTACAGACACAAATTCATGACATAGACCTGAGGGGGAAAGAAGAAATGGAACAACACATACAACTGGCAATCCCTGACTTTTAGAAAATGAATAGGCATCAGTGAAGTTGAGTCTGTGTCTTCCTTACTTGATTAATAAAACCAGTTGTTATTTAAATTGTGTGGCGTCATATTATTACACTATTGAAATGTGTTATGTAAATTCACGTTTAAAAAATCAGAAGCATGTTAGGTTTGAGAACAGGAAAAGATTAGTAGATGAAACCTAATTTTTAAGGATTCATTTACATTCAGAAAGCTAGGAAAATGTATGTAGAGGCTTTACCTCTTTAGGCTTTACGTAATATATTATAGTAAAGGACATTTGGATAATCTGTGTAATCAAAGGTAAAAATGTACCTAAAAATCTTCGTAAGCTTTACGTAATATATTATAGTGAAGGACATTTGGAAAATTAGGAAAAATGTACTTAAAAAAAGGAGGGGGAAATTGTTACCACCATTGTTTTGTGTAAATAGGGTCAGTTATTTTTTAGAGTGTACATCTTCACCTAAGAGCACATACCCCATGCCTACAAACTCACTGATACAAAAGCTGTTTCACTGATCATATTCATTCATTTGCAATTTTCTCCTCAGAGGTCTGAGTTTTTTTCTTCTTTTTGATATTTGTAATTTTTCTCCTCAGTTATACCCTTCAAACAAGGTTTCAGGGTGGGGGCAGGATATTAAACCGGTAATGGACTCCCCTCAGATTGTCCTTGTGAATGTGAGTGAAGAGAACTGCCATATACGTATGTGTCTGTGTTATTGTGTTAGCGGAGTGTGTGAGTTAGTGCAATTGGTGTAGGTTTCAGAGTCATCTGAGCTTCTTCTTGGGCCATCAGCAGCACAAGGTATTTTCTGCTGTGCAGGCATACAGGTTGACATAAATATTAGAATGTAGCATGGCACCCACAATTCAATCCACAACAGTGAACCTCACTCGCTCCTTAATCATCACTGGGGTCTGTGGTCATTGCAGTGAGGACTGCGGTGAGGTGTAGTTGACCGTTAATGCCTGTGTGTGTGTGTGTGTGTGTATCTGTGTGTGTGTGTGTGTGTATGTGTGTGTGTATCTGTGTCCCCTGAAAGAAACAGTCATTACAGAGGACAGCCATTGACACATTGATGCTTTTCATTCATTAGTCTTTATTTTTTTAAATGAAAAGGTGCTAGTGATCTATTGGTAAATTAAAAATATCCAGGCACAAGGGAAGCACAAACACAGCCAGACAAAGCGTATGTAGTTTAAGGAGCAACAGGTTGCTGTGATGGAAAATCATTTTGAAAGTATGGTTCTACAGGAAGGGTGATATTTCTGATGTCTTTATGAACTATAGCCCTTGGGCACAAGGTAACAGCACAATTGTGGGCAGAAACAGTGTACGATTTTAAAATAACACATTCTTGTGTCATCTGATCATGAATGAAAACTGTAATGAGATACATTCAGCTCCAGACAGGGGGAATCATGGGAGCACTGTCTGTGATGATGGGGCAGTCACCTCAGGCATACTGAGGTCGGACAACGAATAGGTTGCTAAGGTCATCTGGACACGGGATGGAAATGTTGTTTGAGATCCTAGCCTCATTGTTCTTGAATTCTTGCATATGGAAGACATATTTACTCTACAGGCTAACAACAGTCGGTTGCTGAACTGGTAGCGTGTATCATACTCTCTCTTTTGAAGGCGGCCAGAATTAATTTTTTGCACATATAGCCGTAGTTGAGGCAACTCTGATCAGTTGAAAAGACTTCAGCAAGCCATGGGATAGACCTAGATGAATAAGTGGATGTAATGGGGACAGGTGTGTTGAATGCCTTTTGCGTTCCACAAGAATTACATCGGTCATATCTCCTGGACAAACTTGTGAGATTGAAGCTAACGCTCCAGGGATTGGAAGTGTAAATCCTGGACTGGAACTGCTCACTCTGTCCATCTACATGCCCAGTCAGAGCGGAGAAGTTCAGTGCGTGGAACTGGAACCCCAGTAGGATGGCAGAGTGGAACAGCTCTTTGTGGCTGCTGTAGAGGCGGGAGGTGAAGGGCAGCTCATACAGCTGCACTGGGGTCATCATGGGGAAACGCACGTGACCCAGCAGAGCTGCCTGCTGCTCAGGGTTCACCTCCTCACCTTGTGCCAGCATCCAGGCATCCGGTGCACCCAGCAGCCAGGCCTCGTCTGGCCGCACCAGGTCTGAGCGGACCAGGAGACCCTTCAGGAGCTCCTCTGGAAGGCTCACCCACTGGGCCGAAGCCACCAGCGGCTCCACAGTCCAGCCCAGGTTGCGCAAGACATTCTCACGGAGCAGGCCATCACCGGACCGCCCAGCGTACCTGAACAGCGCCACCTGTGTGCGGAAGGAGGAATCTTCAGGCAGCAGGGGCACAAAGAGACGTCCAATGTCCTCCATCAGATGCTCTGCGCCAACCTCAGAAGCCAGCTGATGAAGACACTGCATGGAGGCGGAGGTGACTGTGATACTGCGTGTGTAGAGGTACCAGTTGGTGGCAACAAGGAGGTCAGTGAGCCACTCCATGGGGGACAGCATGGGGGCCATGATGAATATTACAGACCTACAAAACTCTGATTTGAGACTATTATTTGTGCAGTGAAATGATTGACATCATACCATATGAAGTTCCTGATGAAAGGTTGGCAGTTCAAGCTGATGTCCATTTCATAGATTGAGTTGGTGACACATTTTGGGGAAGAGAGAGAGAACCAGGCTGGGCACACAGATACTCTCTTTAGTGTTGTCAGCAGGGGCCTCAAGCGTCTCCACTTCCAGTGAATCTCCCGGGGGGTAGGAGATTTGTGAGGGTGAAATCACAACCCTTGCCACTGACAAACAGCTCTCCCAGCTGCTCAGAGAGCTCAATGCTGTGATCCAGTGGGTAGCTCTTGGTGTTGTTAAAAGCTGGATCTGTGAGGATAGGCACAGTCAGTAGTATGGTTAATCCTATTCCTTTGTAATATTATTGCTAAGTCCTTAAGCCAACCATTTCTTTGGTAGATCTTTATTGGTCTGATCGTCCATGGTACACATGTTTGTATTATTCCTTTGAGTTAATGAATGGAAAAATCTATTGAGGTGGATTCATTTGTTGATTGATTGATCTTCAATCTTAAATTTGCATTTGATCATTTATGACACACTTCTTACTATACTTGCTTACTATAAATAATTGACACATTCAGTTGAGGTAGTTAACTATCTGTTCTAATTTTTGTCAGCAGTTTGTCTGTGTTTCAGTAGGGACCTTACCAACATCACACACCACACCAGCATCCTCTGAATGGGAGCAGTCAGTCACTCCCCAGCCTTTAAAGGCACAGCTACTCAGGGACCTCACACTGCCTTTGCATCCTAGATCATCCAGTCATATGTTTCCAGAACCTGATGACCACACATATACACACACACTGTGGTTGTTGTGAAATAGCTGGAAGAAAGACACCTCTTCCTAAAACCTATGTATGCTGTGTTTGTTTAAATGCTCTTGTTAATAAAGAATCCTCTCATCTGAATGGGGCACAACATAATACAGTTTGGTCCATGAGAGATTCAGCTGGGCCATACAGGCTTGCAAACACAGTTTTCATTCTTAAAATGGCAGTTAGGAGACAGGTGATCCAGATGACTAACCTTGTCCCAACTTCCCTCCTGGTTCTGCAGAAAGGGCACCACGGAAACCCAACTGGGTGCACACCACCTGCGCCTCCTCCGTCCCCCAGCCATCATCACACACCGCCCCCAGCTGCCAGCGTGGAACACCCCCACCCGCCCCTCTGATGGCCAACTCCCACCCACCAGACGAACATCGTCCTCCTGTACTTGCCTACGTCCATCTGAAGAGGGAGAAAACCGCAGGCCAACAGAGATCAAACCAAACCATTTGAGACACAAACAACACACTTTCTAATACACACGTCATTAATGGCAGTTCACTTACTGTGTGTGTGTGCGTGTGTTTGTAACAATCACATAATATTAGCCTCACACTTTTCTTCCCCATGTGTAAACTGATGAAGAATACAGACAAACATGTAGAAATGAGTGCACGCTACATATTGCATCACAATTTAGGATTCAATCTGAAATCTGACTATTTGAATAGTCCGAGTAGTCTGTTGGTCAGTTGTAAAATTTAGGTTACTGTGACAAACAAGATCTGACACTGTCAAATAAGATTATACGTATTAGCATTTAATTGAAAACAGGACACAAATACACTCACCATCCAGCCAATCTAGACTCCTTGATTCCAGCCCACTGAATAACAGGCAGAAGATCACGATACATACAATATGCCTGTCAAAGTCGGCATTTTAATGAGTGAAATACAGTCTCTGTGGAAAAGGCAAACACATACAAAAGTGAAAGGGGAACCTGCAAGGTTATCTAAACTTTACTTCCTGAAACAAGATAAATGTATTCTCTAAATACAAGCTACAAACACACATATAGATAGATAGCTAGATAGATAGATATTGATATAGATATAGATATAGATGATAGACATGCGAAGTGGGAGAACGGGACATAAAGAATAGTAGCTACGGGAAAAATGAAAGATGCTTACAGAGGAAGAAGAAACGGCTGACTTGCAAATGTTTAAATGAGCTGCAGTATATAACGTAAATAACACGAATGTTTCGTGGGGTCCGATTGTGAAATCTTACCTCGTTATCTTACCTCGAGCAGTCAACGAATTCTATACAAGACGGTGTTTCACTAAATGTATAGGATAAGGGGTGGGCTACTATGAAGACGAGACCTGGCTTCCGAATTAACCATGAGTTTCATTTCCCTGTAAACCGCAACAGTTGGAGGATTTTGGATCAACGATGTCATATTATTTTCGAGGTCTTTATTGAATTATCAGAATGATACGGGGCACTTTTTTATTACCATTATTTTGTGATCCGGGGTTAGTCATAAAATAACCGGGGCTTTAGCCCCAGAGACCCAGGCCTACAGTGGAATGGAACTAGAACATTTTAAAAAGGAGAATCAGCAACTGAATCCTAATTTTGTGACATTTTCGTAGTGTCAAGAAGAGAATGAAAGAAACAGATTCATCTGAAAGATTTCCTCCGTAGTAGAAATAATTATCCACATTTGTCTACATTTTGATTTCTACGTCATAATGTGCATTGATTTAGAGATCAATGCGTCATTTGACTTGGCATTGTTACATCACGCTCAGTAGTACCTATAAAGTCGGATGGTCAGACTTGATTGTCAGTTTTTGCAACAAGACAAGTGGCTTATTATCTACACATACTGATAGAAGAAAACACAGTCTACGTACAGCAGTGAAATAAGGTGAGTTTCCTTTAGGTAGATTAAACATGGTCTGAATGGAGTCACATACTCACACTGTAAACAATATGGGACCATCATACATATCAGAGTATAATGAAAGGTAAACGGTTATTGGTTACCAAGGGTCTTAAATGAAAGTGTTCCCAGAGGGATTCTAGTCAGCCATTTTCATGCATATTTTGGCATAGGCTCCAGATCATGTCAGAGCCAATTCTCATGTCTTTGCTGAGGCTCAACATTATACTTAATGTATTCAAAATGTTTTGCTTTTCAAGGTTTAAATGGACGAGTTTAGCGCAAGCTTTCACACTCAGTTGACTGAGCCTATGAGAAAGGAGTTAGGAAGTGTCCTCGCAGACCAGGATGAGGTGGTGAAAATGGCCTTGAGCGAACTGCTCTCTGATATCGAGGCTTTGGAGGGAGATAGGAGGTTGGAGCAACAGCAGTGGCAGACGGAGAAAGAGAAATTGAAGTTGGAGATAGAAGCTGCTCGCAAGGAGGAGCAAATCAAATGTCAGGCTGCCATTGAAGGAATGGCTGCAAGGATTAAGAAGGAGAACATGGAGAGGCTGGAAGAGAGGGAGCAAATGGAGGCTGAACACAAGAGCCTCATTGCCAAGATGAAAAGGGATGAAGAAGAGAGAGAAACATCCAGCAAGAAGGTGACAGAGGCTCTATTGAAGGAGGTGGAAAATCTGGAGGCCTCCAGGGACCAGCAGCTTAAAACAATGAAGGAACATTACGAGGAGGCCACATCTGACATGAACTTAAGGCTGAGGGAGAAACATGAGAGAATCTTATCTCTTGAAGAGGAAAGGGATGAATTTAAAGCGAGCGTGCTGAAGGACTCTGAGAGATGGCGTAGGTGGACCAAGGAAGTGGAAGACCTCGTCTTGTCTGGAGCTGTGACCACTGCTGTTATCAAACAGAGGCTGATGTCAGAATTGAGGACTCAGGCTGAGACATGGATGTTTGGAAATGTAATTAATTCTTCTTCTTTTTTTTTTACATGAAATTAATTAATCTCCTTTACCATGAAATGATGTTGTTTTATACCACTGCCTGGGTGACATCTTTGGATTCCTTTGTCTATTTGTATTCCTCAGGCTTCAGAAAGTTCCACAGATGGCCATATGAAGAGCAGAAATGTACCAAATGTTTTCCTGAAGTGGAGGATTCGTAATGAATGGAGAAAACTCCAGGGGAATCAGGCCTTCCTCAATGATGACCTTCAGGTACTATATACATGTTTGTACCTTTCAAAACTGCCTTTTCTTATCTGCTATGCTTTAAAGTCTTCAAAATGTAACTGTGTTTCTGTCTCAACATTGCTTTGTTTTCAGAATTTCTGCCTTAGCAAAGAAATTGAGACATTGATACTGTCAACTAATGCAGCTCAAGATAAGATTAACCAGAAGTATAAGAAAAAGATTGACAAAATCAGAAATGAGGCCAAGAAGAAGGAGGCCGAACTAGTTCAAGCTGAATTGAAAGAGACATCAAAGCTTGAGAAAAAGAAAAGAGAGAAAATGGAAAGGATTCAGGGTACCACATTACAGGCTGAGCTGAAGGCAGAGAAGAAAAGGCAAATTAAAAAGCAGAGAGAGCGCAAACGCAGATAAAGGTAGCGAAAGAGCAGGAAAAGGCAGAGGCAAAAGAACAGCGTGAGGCGAAACGGGCCAAGACAGAGAGTAGAGGTCAGAATGAATCCCACACCGGCAGGAGGAGATTCTTCAGGGCATGCTTCTAGGTCAACTCAAGGTCAACCGCTAAAGAGAGCAAGGAGGAACACTTTGCCCCAAACCCTCACCTAAATCATCAAAAGAGAACACTAGAGAAAAGGGAGTAGGTTTTCAAAAAGGAGACCAGCAGTTGGTACCAGCTGGAGGAAGGGCTTTAGTGCAGTTTGAGGTTAAAAGCAAACTATTTACACAGAGGCATCGCTAAAAGTTCTGGGCCCCATGAAAATACGATATAGAAATGATCAGTTTCAAAGCTCCACATTAGCATGTTCTATCGCTGGGTTCTCTGAATCTTTTAGGGCCCTCTGCCCCTTGCTACAACCCTGTATCAATTTAGCCATATAATGCTGTATCTTTATCTCACTATAACCTAGCCTGCCCTCATGTTTGATCCATGTTTGATGCCCTCTCTCGCCCCCCTCTCTCTCCTGCCCTCACTTAACTACCTCTGGGGCTCTGGTCTGAGCTGTGGCCCGCCTCATCCCAACCCGGATCAAAGAACCTCTGATCTGAAACTCATCATTGCTTAAGGGAAATAAAGATGCTATTTAGTACATTTCTGATTCAGTTGCTTTTTTTTGTATGTTGAGAAGTCTGAGAGGGGTGTGAATGCATTATTAAAACTGAGATAAGATTGTGGGTTCCATAATAGGTCCTAATTGTTTTGTTGTCAATTTATCTTCATTAGTACGCCGACTAAAAGGAGTTTCTTTCAAAGAGCGAATCGAGTTGTTGCACTGAACGTTAGCCATCTTGACAGAATGTTACTTGATCAAAGCCATATGACGTCCTTAAACGCAGTTACGTATGACAAAAGCACGGTGGGGCGAGCCCTCCCGGAAGCCATAGAGATTGCATTGAGAATTTTGTGAAAAAAAAATGGATTTAACATGAGTCTATAAGAGAGGTCTGGGCCGATTTTCATTTTGCCCAAAATCGCCCCAAAAGGGGCGGGACCATTTGAAGCACGACTTTAGCCTGATTGGACAATGACATTCAGAGGCAGATCAGACAGTCTAGTGGTAGAAATGGACAGAATTTTTTTTCTCCTTTTCTAGTTTTGGCAGTGCGTCGCCAATATGGACAAACCGCCCCTGGTTCAAGGTAGTCCAGATTATCACTAACGTCTCCTGAAAGGTATGATGAGTCATACTGGTTGAAGTTCATGCTCTCTCCTCCTCTCTTCAGTGTCCCTCCTCCTCTCTTCAGTGTCTCTCCTCCTCTCTTCATCATCCCTCCTCCTCTCTTCAGCATCCCTCCTCCTCTCTTCAGTGTCTCTCCTCCTCTCTTCAGTGTCTCTCCTCCTCTCTTCATCATCCCTCCTCCTCTCTTCAGCATCCCTCCTCTCTTCAGTGTCCCTCCTCCTCCTCCTCTCTTCAGCATCCCTCCTCCTCTCTTCAGTGTCCCTCCTCCTCCTCCTCCTCCTCTCTTCAGCGTCCCTCCTCCTCCTCTCTTCAGTGTCCCTCCTCCTCTCTTCAGCATCCCTCCTCTCTTCATCATCCCTCCTCCTCCTCCTCCTCCCTTCAGCGTCCCTCCTCCTCCTCCTCCTCCTCTCTTCAGTGTCCCTCCTCCTCTCTTCAGCGTCCCTCCTCCTCCTCTCTTCATGCTCCCTCCTCCTCTCTTCAGTGTCCCTCCGCCTCCTCCTCTCTTCATCATCCCTCCTCCTCCTCTCTTCAGCATCCCTCCTCCTCTCTTCATGCTCCATCCTCCTCTCTTCAGTGTCCCTCCTCCTCCTCCTCCTCTCTTCATCATCCCTCCTCCTCCTCTCTTCATCATCCCTCCTCCTCCTCTCTTCAGCGTCCCTCCTCCTCCTCTCTTCAGTGTCCCTCCTCCTCCTCCTCTCTTCAGCGTCCCTCCTCCTCCTCTCTTCAGTGTCCCTCCTCCTCCTCCTCCTCTCTTCATCATCCCTCCTCCTCCTCTCTTCAGCGTCCCTCCTCCTCCTCTCTTCATCATCCCTCCTCCTCCTCTCTTCAGCGTCCCTCCTCCTCCTCCTCTCTTCAGTGTCCCTCCTCCTCCTCCTCCTCTCTTCAGTGTCCCTCCTCCTCCTCTCTTCAGCGTCCCTCCTCCTCCTCCTCTCTTCAGTGTCTCTCCTCCTCTCTTCAGTGTCTCTCCTCCTCTCTTCAGCGTCCCTCCTCCTCTCTTCAGTGTCCCTCCTCCTCCTCTCTTCAGTGTCCCTCCTCCTCTCTTCAGTGTCAGTTAGCAGCTCGAGGACCAGGGAGGACTGTGATTCTAGTATAAGCATCCCTCAAAGCTTTCCAGATGTCGTTGTGATAGTTATCGAACCTTGTTGGGTCATTGGAGCCATTCGTCATTACCGAGGATGCTTGTTTTTTTTTTTACCCCCAATATTTTGGCCATTAGAGCTTTAATGTCCCCCAGTGCAAGAGTTTTTCCAGTGGTCTCGTCTTCTAGCTGTCTTATTTATTTAGTTGCCCCTTGTTGAATGGATGGCAGTCTCAAGATCAGGCCCTCGAGATCGGTGTGGCCCCAAGAGACATGCTCTTTTACATAGAGGGGCCTGAATCTGTGTTGGTTCCTCCTCTGCTAACTCTGGGTGCACTAATTCTCCCTCATTGTGTTTCGTTTGTTGTGATGTGTCTAAGTGCAGGGATCTATAATTTGTTCTTAATTTAGCACGCAGTTAAAAAAAATGATCTTGCTGTTGTGATGACGAGCCTTCTTCATCCACTCCCCTTACTCCTTTATTTACTCCTCTCTTTATTTCAACATCCTCTGACTCCTCACCTTCTGTGAAATAAGTCATGGATACTTTGTTCTATTTGTCTTCACAAGTGGTTCTCAAACTTTTTCTGTCATTCCCCACTTTGAACAATGGCGCCTTTTCAAGCCCCACCTGTCCCTCATCGCTCCCATAAAATGGTAGGCCAAGCTTAAAATTATCAAAATTATTGAAATAACCTCAAGTAATAACAAATAGCATCTTATTTAGGTCAGAAGATGTATATTGCTTGGAGTGATTTCATGTTTCATGTTGTAGTGTATTGTTGCTATGGACACGCACACATGGACGGATTATGAAACCATGGGCCCCTGGGCCTGGACGTGTAACAAAATACACCTCTTCCAACCACAAACAAGAGATACATTTAAGCCACCTCTGATATTAACAAAAACAAAGTCTAAAAACAATTGACAGCAAACAAAGTTAATAACAGCGACTTCATGCAGAGGGTCTGGCTTAGGGGCCCCCTGAGCTCATGGGCCCCTGGGCCTGGGCCCGGTAGGCCCGTTCGGTAATCCATCCCTGCACGCACACAGTATTGTATTGCTTTCTGTGGACTGATCAGCTCGTCTCGTGGGATAGGGAACAACTTTGACAGTAATATAGTTACGCACATATCTAGTAAGCCTCTATTGAGTTATGCTTTTCCTCGCACCTTCGAAAAACAAAGTTTTTTCGCTGTCTCACACTGTGATAAATATGTTTGAGTGACCTACGATTCATTTATATGAACTGTGTTAGTTCATTGAAAGGTCAAATGTAATTATTAGTCATTTATCGCTACGTTACGTTCTAATATGTGACCATTAGCACAATATTAGCCAGCTGTGTAGTAGTCTATTGTTGCTCTGATTCTTGGTGTAATTAATCTAATAGTAACTTGCTGTGTTTAGTTAAGATACCTTCTTATTTTCTGGAGGTGCTGTTGGTGCTGTTTTACAGTCATTTGGATATGGAGGCTGGTCCTCAAGTGCACTCTTTTCTTCTAATTCTTTACCATGCTTTCTCTACCCAACTTTATGGATAGAGATAAGAAGTTCACCCAGGAAGTTGATAGCTGGACAGCTGGACACTTTCCTTTCAGTGATCGTATGCATTACCATGAGAGAGTTTTCACCCCTAGAAACCCCAGAAAACGCCTGAGTAACTGGCACCCACTACCCAGTGGAACGTGATACCAGGGTGGTCTTTCTTCGTTTGGACCCACCCCCTGCTCATCATTCTCACTCCAGACACTGAAAGAGTCACATCGTGTTGGAGGAAAGGAGGCCACCATCAACACACCCTGCTTCAGGATCCATCATTCGGCATTCTTTTTTTTTGCTTCTCAAAAGCTTTTCTCATACAGCACACTCTCTTTTTATTCTGTGTCGGATCCATTAACCCCACCCCAACTAACATTTTTACATCAAAGCAGAAATATGACACCACATCAATTATTCATAATAATTATTTGATTTCTGGACCTGACCTGTCAAATTTAAATTTGATGGAAGGGTATGTAGTCTCCTCTCTTAAAATAATCATCTGAGCGCGATGATTCTGTCCAGACAAATATACCTACCAATCACAGCTTCTCTCAAATGGGGGGAGGGGGGGGGGGGGCAGCTGAGCTTCCTTCCCAGCATGTTTGAGAAGAATCCTGCAGTAACCCTGCCCTACATGTTTCAAGGCAAGTAGCCTAATTCACGTTGGAGGGGAAGTTCTGTTCGCCCAAACAACTTTTTGCTAATGTTGATACTATTTATAGGATTGGTCTCATCTAGTAATGTCATTGCTTTGATAATAATGTTGATTAGTTGTAGATGTTATCTGTTCCCCCTATTCCCTATTCCAGTGGTTCCCAAACTTTTTACAGTCCCGTACCCCTTCAGACATTTAATCTCCAGCTGCGTCCCCCCCCCGTTGAAAAAAAAAAAAAAACCTTTTCACCTTTTACTTTAATTCCGTTTTAATCCGTTTCGGCTCATTTTGTTCACCCAGAGGTAGATTGATGGCTTAAAATGAGTGAATAATATGTGCCACAAGTGACCCAAACCTTCTAAGGTTGTTGTTTGCCAGCCATCAACAGAACATAAGACTAAAAAAACATTATTTGCAGGCGATTGGGAAGATGAGCAAATTCATTTGACAGGCTACGGAGGTCTGTGTTGAATAGGGGGGCGTGGCCGGAGCGGAGTTCAGCACAGACGTGACATTTTCTCAGTGGTTTTGTTTTCTAATAATGCTTGTTCATTGTTGCGATCGTTGGTTTGTTTATAAGAAAGAAATACAGCCTTGCAGGACAAAATACAGGGGAATTTGGGCCATTTTGATGCACAAAAGGATGTTTCCGTCTGAAAGTTGCAATTCTGTTTCAAACGGTACATTCTGCAAATTCCGTCCGTTTTCTGTTATCGCGGAAATTTTCTCCCCGCGTACCCCCTGAACCACTTCGCGTACCCCTGGGGGAACCGATGCCCTATTCTATCTCCAATGACTAGTCAGTGCACATGGGTGACAACATGTCCACCAAATACCACAAATAGTGTTTAAATAGAGTTACAGGATATGTCTGTCTGAGGACTGTAAAAGAACACCAACATAATGTTTATGTCACTACAGTTAAGCAGTGAACAAACTAAATTAATATCCGATTAACACCAACATAATGTTTATGTCACTACAGTTAAGCAGTGAACAAACTAAATTCAGATCTGGAATCAGATGACCAGATCTGGTGTATGTGCCAACCCCATCATGCTGTTATTTGCGCAAAACAATTGAAATGGCAATTATCCTGAGAATAAGTCAAACACCATGGGCTACTGTGAAACTCATAGTCACTTCTATTAACCCTTTAGTGTGGAAGTAAGTATGCAGGTAAGTATGTTTCTGTTACAACAGTGCAAGTAGGGAGTTCAGGCTGAACACAAGCTGCTAACTCTGCTAACTCTGTCTCCCATCCTTTCAAAGGTTCAATGTCATTTTGAGGAAGAGGAATTTGTTTGGTGCTTATTCTCAGATGATTCAAGTGTAAAAACAGTGTCCCTCTGTACTGGTGGCAGTTGGAAAAAAAATCCCCAACAGCTATAACATTAACGTTACCAAATGGAGAGTTGTCGCCCGTTTCTTTAATCTATTTGAGTCTGCCATGGATATACAGTACATCAACAATTTGTGATCTATCATTAAGACAAATCTAAATATGCAAATGGTTTCCCTCACCAACGGAGTGTACGGCAATGTTGTGTCTGTACCCAGGGGCGGACTGGGGGAAAAAAGTGGCCCGGGAGTTAGTGTCAGACCGGCCCACTCAATACACGGCGCGCGGCCCACTCAGTACACGGCGCGTTGCCCATTCAATGCATCGCACGTATAGACCAGTCAGTGGCCTACTTGGAAAAATACCCATACACTTAACATTATTTTGGATGATTACAAAGAAATTACATCATATATGTTTTTTTTTTATAACATTTGGATCCACCAATTTGCCTGGGTGGACACATGGAATAAAATGATACTGGCTATTGTAACCCTCCAAGGTAGGTATAGTTTGCTAGATGAATAGGCTTAACTCTGGGCTAGTATCAGATGGTTATACGTATAACTACAGAACATTAAGGAATGAATATCCACACAATAAAGAAACTGGAATCAGAGGGTAAAATTAGTATGAACTATATTGTAGAAATGAACAGAATAGAACATACGATGGGGTGTGAACATCAGTGGTATCAGTAGTGTTGCATGCTGGGTGTGTGATTGTGTGTGTGTGTGTAGGGGTGTTGAAGGTGCATAACAAAACAATAAGTTAAGTAACAGAACCTAAACTAACTCTGCTGGCCCGGGTGCATTATAGTCACATGATAATAAAAAACAATATCAGTATACTCATGTGTTATTATGACCTCACTATCTAATCTAGATAACATATTAACATTGTTTATAATGTTAGTGTTGTGTATAACACGGTGATTTTAGCATAACAAGCTAGCTGGTTAACTTATTTTACATAAGTTATTAGAAATGATAAGATTGCCCTCTTTACAACTACCACCATGGATAGCTTGCTCATCGATTGTAAACAAGTGACTACGGCTAACATGTGAAAGTAGATCATCTCGATGATGACAACAGCGCCAGCTTGCTTATTTCAACAGATCATAACGGTCTCAATTTTGGACATTTATCTACCTAACGTTAGCTAGGCTAGTTGGTACTGAACGTTACCTCATCTGTGAAAAGCAAGCTAACATTGGCCAAGTCAACGCCACAACTTACCTTGTATCACTGTCACTGTCACGCAAAATAACAGTCGTAAATGGCCCAGAGTTTTCCTAAATGCAATTCCTCAAAACTACCAGATGCCCCACGAGCCGCTCCGTGTTAGAAGGGCTGATGGCACACGTCACTACAGTTGCGTGCCCTGGCGGGGCGTGTATGCAAATCCAGGTGCGTTTAATTTAAGAATACTCATCCTCAATCCGCACAGCTGAGAACACTTCGGCTGTGTAAGAACCCATTTTCAGGTGTTCATTAATAAGGTGGAGAACGTTTCTTACGTTGAATTTCTGCAAGTCCGTAAGAACACATTTCAGAAGACACTTCAGAACATTTTCGAAAAATAGGCACCATGAGTGTGAATACAGATCGCGAGGAGGAGTATAAAACACAGTCAGTGATTTATTATATAGAGTTAATAGAGGACATAATACGTGTTCCGAGTAGTATGATAAATAGTTGAAGGTGCCGGCGGTGTAACAGGGTGGGCCGGTTGGTGATGGAAGTGGGCCGGTATTTTGGACCATCCCAACCTCGTCGGCCCACCGGGGATTCCCCCGGTATCGCCGATGGCCAGTCCGCCCCTGTCTGTACCTATGCAAAACGTCAATGTTGTGTCTGTACCTATGCAAAACGTCAACGTTGTGTCTGTACCTTTGCAAAACGTCAATGTTGTGTCTGTACCTTTGCAAAACGTCAATGTTGTGTCTGTACCTATGCAAAACGTCAATGTTGTGTCTGTACCTTTGCAAAACGTCAATGTTGTGTCTGTACCTTTGCAAAACGTCAATGTTGTGTCTGTACCTATGCAAAACGTCAATGTTGTGTCTGCACCTATGCAAAACGTCAATGTTGTGTCTGTACCTATGCAAAACGTCAACGTACACCAACTAAATCAAAGACCAAATGGTTCGAAATTATAATTGATTATACTAGTTAACCCAAAAGTCAGTGAACATATTCTTTTCTGAACATTGCTGGGGACGAATCCTTACTCTCCACACTAGAATCTAAGCCTGTCATAGGCTTTTCTATTTGATGTTTCTTTTAGGGTATGTTTTTGGCAGGAACCTGTACTTCCAGCAGTATAATACAGTATATATAGTTTGCTGGTCATCCTTCATTTGTTCTGCATGTCTGGGTTTACGCTACTAATCATCCTGTTGCAATTGGACTTTTTTAAGAATGACCAATGTTCTAAACATTATCCTTTACTTAACAGACTCACCCACCTCCTTCCTCATGCATCCTCATTCAGCATCTGATCCTACCCAGGCACTGCCACCATCACTGAAGCAAGCCAGTTGGGCATTCGACAACTCCCTGCGCATTGAAATGGGCTTTTCTCTGTGGTTTACATATGCAAGGCCATGGGTTCAAAGGTTAACCTCTGCTACTTAGTGGTGTAGTGATGAGAAGTAGTAGGCTAGAAGCAGAGTTGAGAATATCCAGATGTGCACCGCTGCTGCCATTCTCCTCTCCTAGACTAGCGCAATTGGACATTTCATTTCATAGCTATATAATAGATTGAGAGATTGATAAGGAAAGTATAATAACTAGATTACCTGTAAGAATTTGTCAATTACCCTACGAATTGTAGCCTTTTTAAAATGAAACTATTATTTCACTTCATTATGTACTTCTCATCCTGCAAAGCAAGGGAACAAATATATATACTGTGTGAGTGTGTGGGTCTTAAAATACATCTACTACAACAACATCTGTTCATTTTGATAATAACATAAATTGTACAAAGAAGAGTGAGATAATGTAAACGTCACTCTTGGACTTCTGACTACCTGCAGTACCCCAACATTACCACAAGGAAATGTGTGTATGGCAAGTTTGAACCTGATGTGAAGTTACGTACTTTTCCACATCAAAGACTGAATTTGAATTTGGGTGAGGATCTTAGTGTATGCACATTCTAAGATCAAATCTGTGCATACAAACATTTTATAAATGCAGCCCCCGTTCTGTCATATTGGCTAGTGTATTATTTGCAGGTTTCATAGTGCTAGTATACACACACACACACACACACACACACACACACACACACACACACACACACACACAGTATACGCAATAGGTTCAGTAAAAGGCCAGGCACAAGCTCACTTGCCCTCCTAGTTGTTAGTGTCAGGCAAAGTATGGTCTGTAGCTGTAGCCGACTGATTTGGAAGAAGCCATCTATGCTTCTTAACCCTCCTGTGGTGTTCGGGTCTGTGACACCCCTTTTCAGTTTCAGCATTATTTTTGTGAAGAGCACATTTTGATTAAGCGTATCCTACAAATTGAGGTTACAAACAAGGTACAACAAACAAACAAACAAACAAACAAACAAACAAGGTGTTCAGCTGTTCTGGACCCAGAGGTAGAGTGTGTAAATGGTAGGTGAGAGAAAGGTGAACACACTAAAACAGATAATCACATGAAAAACAGATGCCCTCTGTAATGTCTGAAACTACACAGGCAGACGCCGTTACAACAATGTTGGAAACAAAGGAACATTGATGAAAAAAGGTTTTTATTTAAAGATTTTGTGCATGACAAAGACTTTTTTGGCCACGTACACCTGGTCTCAAAATGATTCAAGCAAAGAAAGTTTGAGGTACACATTGTTTTAAAGGTTTTAAGAATATGAAATTGAGTTTAGAATGAAAAATGATTCAACCCCTATTAGAACTGTACCACTGAGGTACATGGAGGTTTAACACACAGCTGTGCATTAGGTTGAATTGCTGTGTAAAACAAGAATGGGTTCAGCTGATTCACTGCTAAGCTGGAAGCTTTCACACATCAGGAGTGGGCCAAAATACCAACAGGGCGGTATCACCAAGGGAGCACCTTCCACAAATGTTTCTAGAAGGTTTTCAAGTGCAAAGATTGATCCATGTCAAATTGGCCAGGGGGTTGAAATTATCTTTCATGTGTAAAATAAACAATCCTTTCTGATTAGGTTTAATATATATGATATATTTTAAGACCGACTGCAAATCACCATGTCTTCAGGATTAAGTGGGTTGAATAATGTTGAGTTCAGATGTACATTCAAGGTCATTCATCCTGCATGACGTGACACATTCAAAATGGCCAATCATCAGTTAAAAAATTGCAAATTCAAGATCTGTACAGCTACTGTGGTCCTGCCCTGCACGTGTTTGGGTGCCAGGTGTGCTAGAATAGAAACTCAAAGGCCAGTTTGTCACTAGCATGTCTCATAGAGTGCAAGGCACACATTTACACACAGCACAGCTTTCTACCCTATTCCCAACACACAACACAGCATCAATGTAACCTGGGAAAAGTTCCGCAATGGACTTTGACATAAATGTCCAGGAATGAGGCTTACCTGGTAGCTTCCATTACACCTGCTCATCATGGTTTTGATTTGTGATGCAAGGCATCTTTTCACACCATACTGCAGGAGTCTGCAGTTATCTCAGACACTTCTATCCTGCTATGCTCATCAAGCTAATGCATTGATTTGAAAAAATCCAATTACCAGTGGTTCTGCCCGAATGAGCAGATATATAATACATCTTGTATAAATTAAGCAATATATGAAGAATAATGCTCCTCACACAGAAATCAAATGAAGGCTAAACTCGCTTGCCAGAATAAAGGATATCCTCACACATTAACCACGCAGAATAAAGCTTCTATGCAAAGATATGACTTATAAATTCTCAACTGAAATGCCCAACATCCTAATGCCAAAAGGGGTGTGTGTGTGTGCGTGTGTGTGTGTGTGTGTGTGTGTGTGTGTGTGTGTGTGTGTGTGTGTGTGTGCATGTGAAGATGCATGTCTTCAAGTGAATAGTCCTAGTTGATTGGCTCATAACCCTGTGGATGCTGGCCTTTTTTGAAGATGCAGGCCCCAGCCCCGCCGAAGAGGATGAGGGCCAGGGGCGTCCCCAGCCCCACGGCCATGATGGTCAACACCAGTGGAGAGAAAGAGTCTAGAGGGGGAGGACCCAACCCCACCAATATAGACCTGAGGGAGAGATGGAGGAAGAGGGGAGCCAGAGATGGGGAGAGAGAGGTGACAAAAAGCTGCTTAAAACATGTCAAACATAATTCCTTCAAGTTCTAAACCAAATAGTATGTCTAATGACAGTAGAAGAGAGACGAGGCGGTATCCAAGGGGACTCCGGTGTATGACCCACCAGCTGAGGTAATTGGTGACGTTGTAGAAGGGATCTCCAGCAATGCTGAAAGTGATGTTAAGGGCAGAGGTCTGCTGCCCATCTCTGAAGAATGCCTGGACCCACCCTGAGGGGGGCAGCTGAGACACAAGGACAGGGTTGGAATGTCGGCAGGGAGTGGCATCCTCAAATTTGGGCTGCGCTGTCCGATAGGCCACCGGCTTCCACTGGGTGTACCCCAGAACTGCGGAGGAGGCGTTGCTGGGAGATGAGACCCACTGAGACACCTGAGATACAAGGAACATGGCCGAGCATTAATGGCCAGCACACACATTCATCTTATAGCTCTTAAAGCTCTTGTCTGTAAAAGGAAGGCCACCAACAGCTTTGGCGCAGGAGGTAGAGAAGTCGTTTAGTAATCAGAAGGTTGCTAGTTCGATTCCCTGTCGAAGAGTCCTTGAGCAAGACACTGAACCCCTAATTATTCCTGATGTGCAATGTGCTATCAATGTAAAATGTGTATGTAAGTCGCTTTGGATAAAAGCGTCTGCTAAATGACTAAATGTAACTAGAGCTTCTTTCAGTATCCTTCATCAGGTAAAACATATAAAACCAGGGGCAGGCCAGGACAATTCAAACTTTATTTGGATTTTCAGATTTTATTTACATTAGCTTATGAATTTTGCCATACGATTGTCTACTATCTGGTCCTGATGTTGTAGCCTAATTGAGATGGATTTTGTAACGGAGCCCTGAACAGCTGTTTCCAAAGGAAAAAGTGACGGATAGCTTGAAGCTGGTTGTGTCACCATGCTGAATATGCTAGCTGTCAACAAGAAGGATAACATTATGCCCAACGTCCGGTGCAGAGTTGTGCACCCAGCATTTGGAATTCTTGGAACTTCGTTCCTAGCTTCAAAAAAAGTCATAACATCCAGCAATGACTTAACTATGCCTAGGCTACTTTATTTTATATATGCTTATAATTTTAGATAGGATAAAAGAAAGCTCGCAAACTACACAAACAGTGATTTTCAGGCAGCGCATATGAACCGGAGGTGTTTAAGTTATTTCATTCAAATGTGTACAACTTTGTCTCACAATCTTATTTCAGCAGTCAATTTATGTTTTGATGATCTTTTGATGACATGAGATTAATGGCATTCTTAAATGTTATCATTTTCAAAAAGCTTAGTGATTATTTGTAATCAATTCTGGGGTCAGTGGTCACTATATATGCAAATAATGCGTAATTAGGACAATAACAGTAGGACAATAATTAGGACAAAATCATTTGTATTCCTGATGACAAATATACACATACTTCTAACCACTCCTCAGCTGTTTTTAGCTTTGGTCATTATGTTAGCAGCAGATAATAATTATTTATATTTCATTAGATTTCTTGCCATGACCAGTGCCTTGTTCATCTGTCAAACACAATGTTCAACTCAGTGTCAATAATGAGATAATGAGACTATGTGTTTTAATTGGGTTCTGCTTCTGCACAAAGTCATACAGTTGTACTGATTGGGTTCTGCGTCTGCGTCTGCACAAAGTCATACAGTTGTACTGATTGGGTTCTGCGTCTGCACAAAGTCATACAGTTGTACTGATTGGGTTCTGCGTCTGCACAAAGTCATACAGTTGTACTGATTGGGTTCTGCGTCTGCAGAAAGTCATACAGTTGTACTGATTGTGGCTTAATGACATTAAATGTGGCAGATCAGTGCCAGAGATTGAAAACAAGATAGTGTTTCATTTGTGTCTCATTTACAGGGAATTGGGATCGACTCCTTCTTTGTCCCTGCTTGGTACCTAGGGTTAGTGCAGCAGAAACCATGAATAGAGTGAGTTCAGTTTTTTAAATACAGTCAGTGATATGAATTTCTGGTCAATTGCATCATCTTTTTGTGAGCCTCAATGATTCGTGTGGTGACAGCCTATGGTTAATAAAAGATGCCCTTCTTGTGGGGTAACTAATGTTTTGGGGGGTTCTGGCCATCAACAGCATTCCAAGGTCTGCAGGGATGTCTGCAACTCAAGATTTAAAGGGATGTTTGTATCTCAAGATTTAAAGGGATGTTTGTATCTCAAGATTTAAAGGGATGTCTGCATCTCAAGATTTAAAGGGATGTCTGCATCTTAAGATTTAAAGGGATGTTTGTATCTCGAGATTTAAAGGGATGTTTGCATCTCAAGATTTAAAGGGATGTTTGCATCTCAAGATTTAAAGTGTACAACATTGTTAGCATCACCAGCATCATTTGGGAAGAAAACCACTGGCTCGTTTTTTTAAGCAGCCTCGGACAACTCCTTTAAAGCTTCTTTGAGTGATTGTCCTTTCCAAAACCAGAATTCAACAGAAGTGTTGTGGTAGCTTTGGCTACAAAGCCTCCAACACCTATTTCCACTGGTCTTGTGTGTGCTTGTCAACCTCATTGCCTTGCTTCCGCTACCAGTTCCACATACTTTAGCTTCTTCCTTTCAACTGCACCCTCAATCACATCCTCAAGGGGGAATTGCTAACTCAATAAAGTGAACAATGCTCTCACACTCAGAATACAATACCATAGCAATACACTGTGAAACTTGAAGTTGTCTTCCGACTTCAGCCAGCAATCTCCAATCCTGCGCTTTGCCCCATTTGCCAGTCCTGTTTGTACCTGCCTGGTGTCCACTTTTCTGCCCCTCTTGCACAAAAGAAATACTACTGTCCTGTTATTGACTGGTAAAGAGTTTACCTCAACTTGTTTATTCTCAAACAAACACTCAAATTATTTTAAAACCTGATTATGTCTCCATGTGTACTGACCCTGGGACAGGCTAGTTTTACATCCAGACAAAATCTATGTTTTAATGAGCCAACACCCAAACACGACTTGCAGCGTTGACTGAGGTTCTGTGGAGTTGGGAGGACATCATTAGTAGCTCCAACGATGAATTGAATGCGGTTAGTGTCCATAGCCCAAAGTTCTTTCAAGCTGATCTTCCTCATCTCAACACCATACCAGTTCATTCATTCAACACCATTGAACCGCTGCTGCTCGTCTCGTTTCTTCTTACTCGCGAACAAAGCTAGTTAACATCTGCCTCCTCGTCATCAATGTAGCCTTACCCCATGATTTCCAACTGTCACCTAGCCCAAACCCTGCTCTTCCACTCTGTACCTGCCCAATGACATCCCTATGCTTTAATGCGCTTTGTGCATCTTGAACTGCTTCTTGTGGATTCCACTTCTTCTCTGTTTTTACCATTAGTGCAGTGTTCTTGACTACTGGATCCTTAGACTGTGACAGTCATTTCCAGAATGGTCTGAGCACATTTGAACTCCTCCACCAAAAGATTCCTTTTCTATACAAATCTATAGTACCTTGACAACGTGGCACCCCATGCCATTTCCTGACTGCCTTATTCATGACTCTCTCAAGTTTCTCCACCTCTGAACTTGCAACTTCACATATAGTCAAAGGCCACTTTACACATGGCATAGGTTATTGGCATCTGGGATGTGAACTGATGAAAAAGTGAACTGATGTACTTGTGATTGGATCACCCAAGACGCATGTCCAGGTGTGAACAGCATCCATCCATCCATCCATCCATCCATCCATCCATCCATCCATCCATCCATCCATCCATTCATTCATTCATCCATCCATCCATCCATCCATCCATCCATTCATCTATCTATCTTGAATGTTAGTAAACAAATAACGTATTTTGCATTTGTAAATATACCAGAGCATATATGGCAATAACAAATCTGATGGGGAAAACAAGTGTTTTGTAATCCAGAAAATGGTGATTACTTTCAGGCAATTCGTTAATTATCTCTACTTTACATCCTTCCAATCCAACGTCTATTGTGTATGCATTACACATTACCATTAACTTGAACCATGTGCAGCCAGAGGCATATGACAGGGAGATGGTTCCTAACAAAAAAAGACTGATAAATCGAATTTTAAATCTATGGGTCGACGTTTGAAATGTATGTATTTTTATTTATTATTGTTAATAAATACACCCACAATTGTTGTTGTTTTTGTTATTATTATTATTATTATCATTAAGACTGGCAGTATAACCATAGCCTAAGGAAAAGCTTGTTTATGTATACGTGCCCAAACAATGTAACAATCTTCTGGCATCTTAAAAGAAATTGCTTTGATGACAGAATGGTATATAGTGACAGAATCCAAATCCTGACAGATTTTTTTAGCAAACCTAATGTTGGAATGGTCAGAGTTAGCACTGCATTGCCAGTCTGGAGTGAGGTCTGACCTTGAATATGGAGGGTGTGTATTCATCATCAATAGACTTGAGCACATCCACGTGGCCCCGCTGCGCCGCACTGCTCACAGACTGCAGCTCCAGAGCGAAGCGAGACTGGTTAGACCTCGGGCTCACATTGTCCAACCATATACGCAGCTGGGAGGAGTTGGCATTGTGTAGGAGGCCCGGCCACACAGCGCCTCGTCCTTTGGACCCAAATGCTGAGAACTGTGGACACAGCAGATGTAGAACAATGACTAAACGTATCTTGACCATGACACAAATAATAACAATAATAATAATAATAATATATATAATAATAATGACAACCCCAGTGTTCCCTATATAGACTCAACAGAATAATGACTAAACGTATCTTGACCATGACACAAATAATAACAACAATAATAATAATAATAATAATAATAATAATATATATAATAATAATGACAACCCCAGTGTTCCCTATATGAACTCAACAGAATAATGACTAAACGTATCTTGACCATGACACAAATAATAACAATAATAATAATAATAATAATAATATATATAATAAAAATGACAACCCCAGTGTTCCCTATATGAACTCAACAGAATAATGACTAAACGTATCTTGACCATGACACAAATAATAACAATAATAATAATAATAATATATATAATAATAATGACAACCCTAGTGTTCCCTATATGAACTCAACAGAATAATGACTAAACGTATCTTGACCATGACACAAATAATAAAAACATATCATGTAGCAAAGTTTATTTGCCAATGTATTTGTGTAGTCCTAATTTAAACAGTCCGACATTTAATTGGCCTTTCCAAGAATGACTTTCATGTCGTAACACTTCACTAATGATTTGAAAGGCTCATGATCATGTCCCAATAGCACCCATGCTGGAAAATATCCTTGGGCAAATGATGCATATTAATGCATTTAGGGGAATCCTGTAATCCTAATAACAAATTGTCTTAAGCGTTGACTACCTTAAGCCTGCCAATCCAGCATTGACTAGCAGGGCCATTAGCCAACAAATGAGCACATTGCCCAATACACACACAGTTGGATGTTTTTCTGTCTTATAGTTATAGCTCAGAACCACCAAGGACCATATTTATCTAGAACATGCATAGCCAGGAGATGACAGCTTTGACAATTCACACTTTCAGCCTTTTTTTGTACAGTTAAAGGCAAAAATAAAAGTAGAATTTTTTTCCAATTTCGATTTTCTTCAAAATAAAATCAACATTTTCATTTTGATCTTGTGAGAAGTTGACAGCGTTAGAATGTAACACTGACTTATTGAATTCCTGTTGAAATCAAATGTTTTTTTTTTATTATTATTATTTTTTATATAAGGTATACTGTATATATATATTTTTTTTAATCTATTTTTTTTTTTATCAAATGTTTGCATACATGGATACAGCACAGTGTACCAGCACCGAAGCACCTCCACACAATCACATGCTTGACAGATGGTGTCAAGCACTCCTTCAGCATGTTTTCATTTGTTCTATGCCCCACAATTTTCCTCTCTGTGATCCAAACACCAAGTTCTCAAGTCCACAAGTTCTCTCCATAACATATTTTTCCATTCATCCTCCACCCTGCGTCTTTTCTTTTTCTGTGTAATCATTTCCCTTTACTGGCCAGTATCTGCTTTAGCTTTCTTCTTTCTTTTCTAGTTAGAGCCAGTTTACACTGTTTTGAAGGAAACTTTTGTGTTCATCTTCAGTTAATTGCCAGATTGATTCTTGCATGGAATAGCCATGGGTTTTCTAATGATGATTCAGGTTTAGCCAACATAATGTTTTAGAACACAGGAATGATGGTTACAGAAATTGGGCTTTTGTAGATATTGCAGTAAAGATATTGCAGTTTTGAGCTACGCCAATTCTTTATAACATTAACAATGTTTATTCTATTTTTGCGATCAATTTAGGTTATTTATATAAATATTTTCTTAATTTAAAAAAGATTTTCTTTGCTTTCAAACAAGAATATTTCTCAGTGACTTGACAAAGTCCTTGAAACAACTTTCTTCTAATACAAATTCTTTATGGAAGAGGGGCATCAGAGAGGGCAATCTAGTAGCACTTACAGCTAGGCAGAGGGAGCCGTTTCTGAAACTGGTGGAGCTGTTTCGGCCACAAAGTGTGACTGAGTGGTTGGTGAGATTGATGGTTGTATTGAGATCGTCCCAACTGAAGTCCTGCAGTTCGTACGGTGGAAAGAAGCTGGACGGGGTCAGGTGTTCAGGGTCTGCAGTATCATTCACGTCATCATATTCCCACAACTGTATGAGAGAAGACAACCATATATACATTGCAAAGGTTTACATTCAGTGCTCAATCTAATGTGACGCACATGTCACTCCCACAAGTGCATATCAGAAATGACAAAATTGCTGACAGCTAGACATTTAGATATTTATACAATATCAATGATGTCAAGTAAGGGATAATGTATAGCCAGCGGTCATTATCGAAAAATAAATTCCGACGGGACGAACCAGACTCGTAAATGTATAATTGCAGCTCGTCAGACATCTTTTAAAATGCCCAAGCCATATGCCTTCAAACTGACCGTTACATTCTTAATGTATGTGATTCTGTTAATGTATGTGATTCTGTTAATGTATGTGATTTTGTATATGTGATTTTGTATGTGTACTGTATGTGATTTTGTTAATGTATGTGATTTTGTATGTGTATTTGATATTGTATGTGTATGTAATTTTGTATGTGTATGTGATTTTGTATGTGTATGTGATTTTGTATGTGTATTTGATATTGTATGTGTATGTAATTGTGTATGTGTATTTGATAGTGTATGTGTATGTGATTTTGTTAATGTATGTGATTTTGTTAATGTACAGTCTGTGATTGTAGCCAAAGGTTGTTGATATCTGAGCTCCACAGCCAATGAAATGATGATAACCCTTCCATGCTTTTCGAGCAGCCCACTCACCCTGGTGAACACCAATGCACTGCTGAACTGCACACTGCTCTCTGGCACTACTTTCAGGCTACCGGAGTAGTTGCCATTCAGGAAGGCCTCCCAGTCTATGTGCACCGCAGAAGAAGAGGAGTTGGTGTGCACCAGCATCAGTGCAGGCGCTTCATGGCTACACAACAGGAAGTGGAGTGTGTCGTCTGAGCCCACTGCCCGCACATGAACCAGACCAGCTCCTGTGGAGGGTTTCTTTAGACCAGGGTTCAGCTCCATGGACACCTGAAGACAATTTACACACAGAACAGGGTATATAGAATATATAGAGTGATTAACATAGCATAAAAGCTGCCAGTTTACATGAAATCATAACAGACAGTCTTTGACTTAAACTTTTCAAGTATTTTATTTAAAGAACAGCCTGCTTTATTTTCAATACAGTTTAGCTCAGTTTAGAAACACAATGCAATACGATCACTTTGGGGAACAAGCAATCAAATGAAGAAAAAAATATATATTTATATGATAGATAAGTAAGCGACAATGTATCACCCACCGGTCAGTATCGGAAAATAGATCTCGACAGGAAGTACAGGACTTGTTTAGCCCCGAAGGGATTTATTTATAACGATTTATTTATTTATAACGACCGGCTGACTACACATTATCCCGCTTATTATACGTTATTTGCCAAAATGATAAGAAATTCCTCCAAAATATCTCTATTATTTTGTTGCCGTTTCGTGGCTTCTACCCAAACAGAACTTCAGGCGTTGTGTAGTAACGCATTACTTGCAGACTTTCGGTTACAATGACTTTCTGTTACATGAAGTGAACAGACTACTTGCGGAACGATATGAAATATGTGAATCAGAAGCACAAAACCTGTTGCCAATGGCAGCGGTCATTCGTTTTCTGCAGCGGTCATTATAAAGAAATATTGGAATTTATTATTTTTTCTTTTCTCTTTTCTTTGAACACATGAGGAAACCTTTTTGGAGTGGATTAGAGTTGTCGGCCTTCTGTAATACCACCAGGAAACAGAGCACAGGTGAAATGTATCCTTTTTTACATTTGTTGTCGGGATAAGAACATTTCAGGACTCAATATTAAATGAACTGATTTTACAAGTAATGCAAGAGTTTATGAACTGCAGATAGAATCAATTTAGTTTGTTTGTGAGTTAATTTTACTTTTTGTTTCAGACATCCCCGTCTAGGACAAAATACTAAAATACCACATCAACACATGATGCAATAAGCTATATTAATGTATTTGGATTGCCAACAAAATAAAGAGGCAGCTTTAAAAAATTTTATGACATATGGTGAATGTCTTCTCATCAAAATAAAATTGTAGCCATGAAAGCAGTGACTTGAAAGCGGTCTTAGGGCGAGAGACAGATGACCTCTTAGCCAGTGGACAATGCTGTGGCATATTATGCTAATTTAGTTGGAGAAATTCAGTTAAAGCGGTCATGGGCATCAGAGACAAATTACCTCGTACCCAGTTAACCATAGACATAAGAAGACCTATGCTGTGAACCATGATTCGGAATATTACTTTAATTTAACTCTACCGCGAACAACAATGCTAACTTAAATCTAACTTTCTGTTTATGAACACTTTGTTGAAGCATTACCATACACGCACATTTAATGTAGTTTACAACTAAATAAATGAATTCTCATCATCTGTTGATGCAGTGTCTTGCCATATGTGACATGCCCTCTCAATCTCACAACTTGGCAACTCGGGTATCAAAAAAAACCTCCACTAGTAGTTACAACTTTTGTTGACCGTTCATGTGCTTGGAACTCGTAATAACAATATTTCCATTAGCACATCATCAGAATAATTTTTGTATTCACAAAGGGCAGCACGGTGGCTCAGTGGTTAGCACTGTCGCCTCACAGCAAGAAGGCCCTGGGTTCAAATCCCCGGAGTTTACATGTTCTCCGTGCCTGCGTGGGTACTCCAGTTTCCCCCACCATCATAAAGACATGTATCAAATGAATGTTGGTGGTGGTGGTCAGAGGGGCCGTAGGCACTGATTGCTATATGCCCAATACCAATGGGGTTGCAATTACATGTAGAATGGGGGAATAAATTATAGTCAGAGTGGAACAACACTCAATGGTGATTGGATCCAGTCAGGGTGGAATAACACTCAATGGTGATTAGATCAGAGTGGTACAACACTCAATGGTGATTGGATCCAGTCAGAGTGGTACTACACTCAATGGTGATTGGCACATTTTTCTAAAAACAAATGTGAGGGGAGTCCAAGTGGACGTGAACCCAGTCTCACTTCCAGCATGAAATGTAGGTGCATGCCAAGGCTACTTCAGAACGAGAGACTTAGTTACTTACAACGATATAACTTGGAAAGAAATCCTGTCACCATAGTCACGGTGAGAAATTGGAATATAATGTTGTGCAAGGTTTCATTCAAGTTTATTTCACATGTGGTATTGTTACATAGATTTTCATATCTTTTGTCATATAATTCTAAGGAACCTGGCTCCCGCTAGGAGGTGCCACTGACTGTGAGAGAGGTTCAAAGATGGCTGCTGTCACGGTCTTGTGATCAAGGTCTTATGACAGTGCCAGACCTAACCAACCAACAAGAATGCAGCAACGGATCAGAGTAGTTGTGATGTGTTGCTGATTAGTGAGGTTGGCCTTCATGTTAGCAACATATTCAGTTCACCTTGTTACAATAAGATTCAATACCATTTCAATTGTGGCTGAAAATAAGCTATGCTCACTAGAATCATTAAAGTTCATCTCAAAGCATATATGTCACAGAAGCCATTTCATTAACCTCTCCATGTGGACCGAGGTATATTTTTTATAAAAACGTCCCTATGAGGAATCCCATTTATTTCCCTCAGCTTCACGAACGAAACCAGCAGGGGGCGACTCGATTACTTTCTCCCTATAACCAATTTGACAGCATTATCAATTTGGCGACGAACATCCAAATCCAAAGCAACACCAAAGATTAAAAACCTTAACTGCATAAGAAGATGTATGAAGAGGCTAAATGAAAATAAAGAGTAACATTTGTTGGTACCCTACAAACAAAAGGAAAATACACCGATGAGTCATGGTATATGTTTACATTTTGTTCGATCGAATTAAAGCCGGAATGTGGAAGCTCCAGGTTTTCTCGAATGTTGCACTAGCCCCGAGTCTGAGCTCCGAAGTTCGTGGTTCTGAGCTTTATATAAATAGCCCAAATCTTACTATGAATATACGCCTTTTCTGCTGTCGACATTTAAGTTTTACCGTCACATGTATGGAACCAGCTAAAATACACCAATACCTATGTAGGCTAGTTAGCTATCTAGTAGCTAAATAATGTTACTATAACATTAAAGATAGATCAGCAAGCTGTATTGTTACTCAACCTGACAACAAACACCAATAGGCCAATAAATAGATTGAAAAAATTGGTAGCGTACAACTTACACGTAGGCTAACGTTACACATGCTACCATGTTAAGATGGGGAATCAAAAGCCTAATATCACCTTACTGGTTCACTCAACGTACATTGCGTCGATATTCGTCATATCCATCAAGCCCACTTGTACTATGTATGAGTAAAAATAAAATAAATGTATAAATCTGAACTGTGGGAACTACGACAAAGCCCATCTTCCACTTTTTTAGGAATCACAACAAGCGAGTGATCATATGACAGCCCAGCCCCATCAGCTGACCCACGCCCAGAGTGTTTCAGCGTCACGCGTTCGAGCAGGACAGAAGGTCGCTTCCGGTCTCGATTTCTGGATGGAAGACGGTAAAAATTAAAAGTAAAAACCCAAGAATACTGCTGTATAATAGCACGGATGAACGTATATTACTTTAGTTTAATCCCCACAGGGGTAAAGCATTTTGACATTTAATGTTCTAAAAACATTTGCCGCCCCCTAAAGTTTCATTTCTATGCTTTAGTATGGTATCAAACTTCACCAATATCGCAATTGTTCAGAGTAAAAGCAAAAAACACAGCCTACCTCCTTTCTTACGGCACGTATGTAACTGCACAATGAAGTAGAACTAAAAAAAAAAAAAAAAAAAATAGAAGAACTTTAAGAAGGTTCGTTACTTTTAATCATAATAGTTTATCTAACATTTAGCCAAATTGATCTGATACACATGAATTGAGTATTGAATAAGCTAAAATTATCTTTCTACATTGACTTTCAAGAAGGAAGCCTAACCATTTAAATGGGATGAGTCAGGGAAACCTGAGAAGTTGACAGACTAAAACAAATGTACACTACTTAAATATGAGAGGTACATAGATTGTAAAATCTGATTGTTTCAAGGGCAAAACAAGATTCTAAAAATAAAAAGTTACGTCCAACCTTTCAAGTGCGTGGCCATTTCACCTCTAGAGGCCCGATTTGACATACACTGACACTGCAAAAGTTGTTAGGATAAGAAACCTAAAAGTTGTATCCCCTCAATATAAGGTGAAAAAGAACGTGTGGAACTATCGTCCGCGTGTCATCCACAGCCTTTGAAGTGTGTGGCCTATTGACCTCTATAGGCCGAATGGACATACGCTGATACTGCAAAAGCTGTTAGGCTGAGAAAACTATAAATTGTACCACCCCAATATAGAGGTTCGATGTCCTGCGTATGTCAATCACGCCTGCAGAGGTCAATAGGCCATGTGCATGAAAGGCTGTGGATGCCGTTCGGACGGCAATTCCATTGGCAAATTGAAGTTTGACCTGTCCCTGGATCTCTTCCTCTTCACTGCAGCAGTGCGTCATATTGTCTGTCAGTCTGTGTTTGAAACTGTTTGGAAGTAGGGCTGTGTGATATGGTCTATAAATCATATTGCAATATTTATTCGCAATCGCAATACACAATATATGTCTTAATATTTGGCTTCAGAGAAAGTCTGTGCATGTCCTTGAGTGGCCCAGCCAGAGCCCAGATCTAAATCCAATTGAACATCTGTGGAAAGAGCTGAAATGGCTGTGTACTGACACTCCCCATCCACCCTGATGGAGCTTGCAAGGATATGCCAAGAGGAAGGGGCAAATATGTCCAGAAACAAGTGTGCCAAGCTTGTAGCTTCTTTCCCAAGACGCCTTGGAGCTGTAATCGCTGTCAAAGGTGCAGCAACCAAGTATTAGGCTAAGGGTGTGTACAGATATGTAACCCCTAAATAACCTATTTTTGTCAGTAAAATAAAATTGCATATTTTCTAAAAACCTGTTTTCACTTCGTCATTATTGGCTATTGTGTGTAGATGTTTTGGGCAAAAAATTAACTCAATCTATTGTAGTATAAGTCTGTAACGTAATAATACGTGGAGAAGGTGAAAGGGGTGTGCAGACTTTCTGGCTTGTTAGATTTAGGTGGATTTTATATCAGACCATAACTTTACCCACCAGACCGTATCTCAATTCGACCCCCACAAGTTAGTTTGCATAGCAGCAGGCCAGAACCATCAAGGTGGCTCCTGGTCTTTTGTCTATGTTGAGGAGCCATCAGACATGGTTCCTAGCTTTTGTTAGTCTTGGAGCCAGAGACATTAGTCTCTGGTTGTTGGCTTTTGTCTACAACCACGACAAGATGGTTGAAGCCAAAAGGTATTAGCATCTATATGGCCATATATGGCCCTTGGTCCAGCTAAACCTACCCTTTGACCTCTAGACACACCCATCCCCTCCCCTTACACCTATGTCATGGTTCATATGTTTATTCTACACTATAACTGTGTGTACTTTTCTGTAATGTATGGAGAAGACCTCCTCGTATCCAGCAGACGTGCCTCGTGCATGCTCGTGCTCGTGCTGTGTCGAGTGTGTGTGTGTGTGTACCGTGTATGTGTGTGTGAGTGTGTGTGTGTCTGTGTACCGTGTGTGTGTTTGTGAGTGTGTGTGTGTCTGCGTACCGTGTGGCATGCTCGTGCTGTGTCGAGTGTGTGTGTGTGTGTGTGTGTGTGTGTGTGTACCGTGTGGCATGCTCGTGCTGTGGCGAGGTGATCGTGGCTAGTGTGAATAAACACATTCTTTCGCTAAGACGTCTTCAACAAGTCTCTTACTCTGAACAAAGCTAACTTGAACAAGTACGGGCCTTCAACGATTTTGCCGAAGAAAACAGCAGATTCTTTCAGGCTTGACTGTATTACTAGGAGTTATGTCCTACACCCCCTGTTTGGTCCATTACTGTTGTCAGATAGCATTGCTGAAACTACAGCTGGAGTTTTACTTGTGACATGACATCTGGAAATGTGTGAAATTTGAAGTGCTTTTACTTGGCACAATTTGCTTACATTTCCTGAAGTGCCAATGTCCTCTTTCACCTATTGAAGCTGTCAAATCCTTCAAACCTTTGCCACTTGGGGCATTTCACACAAGGACCCCGGTGATCGTCGCTTGTGGCTATATGTATTATTAATATTATTAATACTATTATTATTATTTTTTCTTCAAGACTTTCAGAGCCATTCAAGTGGTGGTTCCCATGGGTGAATACCCATGGAACTAGATACACACATCAGTGCATGCAACGGCACTAAGACTCCATAGCGCCCCGATATTCCATGTCAATGCTTGAATGTAGACCAACAATTAAGTTCCTATAGTAATGTGCCCTCAGTGTAATATATAACAGCTAAATTAGATGTGTTACAAAACGTTTCACCTGAACCTAACCCTTGTCGCACCAAGGGTTCAAATATTGAGGTGTTCAATACCATAGTGACACTGCAATACATTTCATTCCTTTTAATATCTTTGGGTGTAAGGGAAAAGTATAATAAAATAATGATTTATTTATTTTAGATAAACAAATAATTTCGAATTGAAATGACGGGTGGAATTTTGGTGACTTGAACATTCTGTAAGTGTCAGTTAGTTGTCAATAGTGAACTGTCACTGCTGCAGTGTCTGTCCCTGGATATTATATCTGGTTATGTCTGTCTCTCCTCTGGTTCATCTTTTAATCTTATGTACTTATTACAGTGCTTGAGTGCTTTTAACATTATGTACTTGCTTTTGTAGTCTGAGGATATAGATCAGTGAGACAGTCAATCTACTATCAGTGGTTGCGTCTATCTGAAGCCAGGCTTCCTCAGATTTAAATTACTTGATGTGAAAATCTCTATAACAATACACATGTGAAATATTTCACGTCATTATATATCAATTTTGATTATGCACATTATATCTTTACCATGACTCTAGTGACAAAAAGCTTTTTTGATGTGAAATTGTGGGCTTCTTGCTTTACAGTAGGCTTACAGGTACATGAATGCTGCCGAGGGGAAGCCAAACTAGGTTCATGTCCACACTTTAAAAAAAAGAAAAATGAGCCATTCACCGTTGAGTGTTGTTTTGCCCTGACTGGACTAAAGAAAGTACATTACAGTAAATTGCAAGTAGGCGGGTGAAGGAATCCAAACTGTTATCGTCTTCAGATCGGAAATATAGTCACGACAAGATTAGGATGAACTATTACACTGAATGCTTGCACATGCAAACGAGAAGTTAAATCAAACCATGTAATCCTTTGGCTATTTAGCTTCTTTGGAAGCACTGGTATATCTTTCATCAAATGCATATAGGTTCAATGCAGTCTTTGTCAACTGTGTTTAATGTACACTAATGGGGTGTTATTCAATTCCACAACATTATTTTCTATAAAAAATGTTTTATTTACAATATGTAATATTACAGTACATCCACTTCCAAGGTTAACAAAATGAACAGAACAGCACTTCTCAACATGTACATATTCACAGTAATGGCTTCTCTCAATCCTACAGATGGAGAACTCACCCACTGCATGAAATGTGGGTATAGTATCAATTCAAAGAGCATTTGGTTAAAACAAGTCCAACATTAGAATGTATGATAAACAATAATTTACAAAAAAAAAGGTGAAATTTCTGAGCAATACCCATATGAACGGACCTCTGTATATTTTGTCTTCATTTTAGGCTGACATTGGCAATCTCATGAAAGTTGGCCATATAACACCTGATTTTACACCTTGATTTACAGATATATTGACAAGTAATCCACAGCACACCATGACACTGAAACGGTCCCTTTTATCAGCACTTCTGGGCAGTGACGTTTAGGGAGGAAGAATTGGTGAAACAATAACATTAAAATCAAACTCATGCTGAAGGTTTGCCTTTAGCCAAGAAACATCTTTTACAGGTTTGCATGAATCAATAACATAATTTCTTTAATAAGAGTACTGTAACAAAATGATATCATTTACAAGAGCAAAAAAAAAAAAAAAAAATCAAAACTCTCAACATATTTACAACAGAATTAATAAATATTTAAATATGATCGTTAAACACTGTACTTTACAGTGTTGTATCTCAGAGACAATCTAATGTACACCCTTTAGTGTTTGATGGATGTGGACAGTCCTTTGAGAATAAAAGCTGTGAAGAGCATTTTCAGCAGTCTATCCCTGGCAATGATTCTGACTTTGGTAAGAGAGCTTGAACATGTGGTATATGTAAAGAAAGTATGTTCGTTCAAGTATTCAGCACGCTCTTGTACCAATCGCATGGATTCGCTCAATCCCAGTTACGAAAGCAGCAGGTCTATTGGCAATGCCAACCAAAACAGGTGCAAGGCAGCATCACATTGTAAGGTTTTGTGCAACAAAGGAAATGAGAGTAGTTGGTACTTTGAAATATCAGTAATTCTACATTTGTGGTCTGATGGAGAAGGCACAGTCAAGTCTCGTCTCATGGCCAACCATAGTGCTCCGTTAAGTCCAGGCACTGAGACGCTGGAGACCATGCAAATCACTGTCTTAGCAGTCAGATCCTCACGAGTCCCAGCAGCTGATCCTGGCGTGGGTCAACCATCTCCTCCTCCGTTGCTCTGGAGACAGTGGGATGGGCTTACAGTTGTCCACACACATCAGAAGCGCCCGACTCTGTGGATTCGGATTCAGAGTCCGTTTCGTTCTCCCTAAGGAAACAGCACACAAACGGAACTGTTAAAACAGCACAAATAGATGGGCATGACCAATCAGCCAGTGGCCTACATGTGAATCTCAGTCCTACAGCTGGAATACTGTCAATGTTTGCTTGAGTTGGTATGGCCATATAGATTATCTAGTTTTTAGCAGATGCTATTGTCCATTTGAGCGACATTTGATAAAATAAGAGTAATAACAACAGCAACAAATTAAAGCATTATACATAATATAAGCTGCCTTTCCTAAACCATAAGCTATACAGCTACCTTTCTTCAACTTAGGATTGTGACCCAAAATGGGTTTTTATTGTCAAAGTCAAAAACAAATTTCAAAGAAGAGACTTTCAAGAAACAGTGTTTTGACAGCGGAAAAGTAAGTCCGTCATGTTTTTGTACATTTGAATTGTTTGTTTGGTGTGTCTGATAGTTTGCGATTAGTGTGTTGCTAGCTAGCTAACATTACTTCTCAGTGTTACGCCCCGATCAGTGACGTTATCGTGCTGTTATCTAGGCTGATCAAAGACCAACCATGCTGCCACATTCTGGAAAATCACATTGCAATGGTCTTGGTTAGAAATAACGGGACCTACACAAGGTTTTTTTTAGCATATTGTGTGAGATAAGATCTGTTCTTCCAAATATTATAGAGGGTGAACTGACAAGACCGAGGCGGAAGCCTCATGCTCAGAGATATGAATTTGGTCATCATTACACCCAGATTTTTTGCAGCTTTAGTTGGGGTCAATGATAACAAACCAAGTTGAATGTTAATATTTTGTGGGACAGCTTGATTGACTGAGAATACCAGGAGCTCAGTTTTTAAATGATTTAGCTGAAGGTGAACAAACTGAAATATCACTTGCATGCAAACATTCTCCCAAGGAGGTGAGGTAAATAGAACATAGGACGTGGTGTAAATAGAACAAAGGACGTGGTGTAAATAGAACAGAGGAGGGGGTGTAAATAGAACAAAGGACGTGGTGTAAATAGAACATAAGAGGTGGTGTAAATAGAACATAGCGGGTGTAAATAGAACATAGGAGGGGGTGTAAATAGAACATAGCGGGTGTAAATAGAACATAGGAGGGGGTGTAAATAGAACAAAGGACGTGGTGTAAATAGAACAAAGGACGTGGTGTAAATAGAACAAAGGACGTGGTGTAAATAGAACAAAGGAGGGGGTGTAAATAGAACACAGGAGGGGGGGTGTAAATAGAACAAAGGAGGAGGGGGTGTAAATAGAACAAAGGACGTGGTGTAAATAGAACAAAGGACGTGGTGTAAATAGAACAAAGGACGTGGTGTAAATAGAACACAGGAGGGGGTGTAAATAGAACATAGGAGGGGGTGTAAATAGAACATAGCGGGTGTAAATAGAACATAGGAGGACAAAGGAGGGGGTGTAAATAGAACAATAGAACAAAGGAGGGGGTGTAAATAGAACAAAGGAGGGGGTGTAAATAGAACAAAGGAGGGAGGTGGTGTAAATAGAACATAGGAGGAGGTGGTGTAAATAGAACAAAGGAGGGTTCTTAGTACCGATCCCAGAGGCAGGTTTTAGACTCCCTGCCAAGTAACACTGAATATTGAGGTGTAATTGAAATCAACTGAGATCGGATGATTTCATGGCTCACTGTGTTAAAGTCCGCTGACAAGTCTAGTCAAATAAAAACTGATGACTGAAGCTTTGGGAGTCGCAAGAGCCTCTGCTCAGTCACAGGCAAAACAGTAGTTTGGGTAGAATGATCACTCTTAAAACCAAACCCGCTTAGGATGCAGGAAATTAGTTTGAGACAGGAAATCAGAAATTTGTTTAAAGGCAATCTTTTAAGAAAAACATTTTCAAAGAGATTTTGGGATGGAAAGAGCTAAACCTATGGGAATGACACCAATGATTGGACTTTGCTCTTGCCACTACTTTCAGCTATTGCAGCCACCTACACAGCATGTGTCCACAGTACGTGTACAGGATGACCTTTTGCTATTTGGCTGGAGCAGGCAAGGGCCTTACCGCTGGTGTTGTAGCATCTTGCGGTTTCTTTGCCGGGTCTCCTCATTGATAGGGTAGAAGACGAAGATCACAAGGCCGATGATGATGAGTGCAATGGGGGCAGCTGATACCAGGATTTTCAGTGTTAAGTTTACCGCCTCTGGCTGTGTGCAACCGTTTGGGATGTACCCTGCAAAACTAACCATACAGAGGGAAAAAATATGAATTCATAAAATGATCAGGGCAGCAGGAGATTAAGCCACTCACATGACTGGTCAGAGCAAATACAGTGAGCTGTCTGTGACCTGAAACCCAACCAGCCTTGCCTGTCTGAAGTCCTGTGTTTTACTCGCTGATTGGGAGTAATCTGATTAAATATCAAAGTCAGGTTGCTGGGAAGACCAGTCATTACTTCTATATACACTACCGTCACAACTGAATAATGGCCAAGTATGTCCAAATCCCACATCAAAGCCACAGTTGACTTGAGAAAGAGCAGAGGACTTGAAAGTGGATATGACCTTAGGTTTTGTATCTGTGAAGGGGAGTATACGTGTGTGTGGTGGTGTGACTGCGCATGTGTGCAACTTACTCAAGGCTCAGGGTTGATATGCCCAGTGACACGCCAGAGGAGAACTTGGTAAAGAACACATAAAAAGAGTAGAAGATGGCCTCGTGGCCTTGCAAGTTGGGGTTCATCACCTTGAAGTCATCAACAACATCAGGTAGCATAGACCTGTAAGAGCGTAGCACACATTTTCATCACGCATCAAAATGACACAGTTATCAAACCTCAACACCAACATAGACACAAGGGGCACTGGCACACGATGAATGTCAAATGTTACACAATACAAAGTCACACAATTGAACTTGAATTGACTGAAAGCTGACACTGAGACAGTCTCTTCAGTGCAAACAGACATAAATAATCATCCATATACAGAGCTATACATGTTCCCAGGCAAAGGTCTCAATGCTAAACAGCTTTACTAAAGTCATGCAGTATACAGCCTCCTATACCTTTCATCAATCCCATGTGTACGCAAATGTCACAGACAAACACGATCATAACAGAAGTATTTAGTGATATCAAGTAGGTCAATTACCATGGCAACAGGAAGGCAGCTCCCACACTGACACCAGCGATAAATGACACGATGTAGGTCATGACAAGGTTGCTCTTCACGAGGACCACCATCGCCAGGAATGGCATTGCAAACTATAAACCCAAACAAATCATTGGCATTGCAAAACTATACACCCAAACAAATCATTGGCACGTGTCTTAGTGTTTCTTCTGTAATTAACAGTATCTTTGTGTGTCCCCTGCTATAGATAGGTCGTAACACACAGTTTTTTTTTTTTCATTCAATGGAGGGGGTTGTGCAAGTTCTCACCGAGATCCCACAGAACACGGCTGTTTTCTTGCCGAAGCGCATCAGGAACCACTGCCAGAAGGGGATAGTGAGGGATGCAGCGAGCTGTGACAGAAAAGACAAAAAATGAATTTATTTAATTACACCGTCAAACTGTAGCTCACAAATCTGATGTTACATTTAATGATCTGGAACATTCCAGTCTAATCAATATTCTAAAGCTAAAGGAAATCCAACAACGCATCTGTTGGTCTGGCCTGAGCAGACCTGTTGCAAGACTGACTTTCAAGGTAACAGAGATAAGCTTATACTGGAGAATCATATGTAATGTAATGGCCATTTCATTCACAAGGCTCACACAACTAGGCTGACTTTTACTGCATAGAGAACCGCTGTCCTGTGTCTTGTTAGATGATATGTATTGCTCATCCAACAGGTGGTAGCAGAGTCAAACTTTTCTTTACTAGGTTGAATGTTAGCGTCCACGTCTAGCATAGGTTACATTATGCAACGGCCGACTGCTGCGTCTGCGCAATCACACTCCCATTGTCTTGTGGAAATTCATATTATGCTCCTCCTCTCCCAGTGCTCCCTTACCATGATGACCAGCAGAATGTTCTGGAAGTCATTCCTGAAGCCAAGTGTGTAGCAGCAAAACAGCGCAAAGTTCCCTTCCAGGAGCTGTGGAAACATACATACACAGAGACACAATGAGAGTATATCCAAACCTGACATTTGCCAATGCTTCCACAACACCAACAGAAGAAGAGGAGTGATTGAAGTGACAAGACAACCATCAAGTGATTGGGGGGCGGGGGATACTCATTCTTAACCATACTGCGTGTGTTAAGTATACTCAAGTGATTGGGGGGCGGGGGGTACTCATTCTTAACCATACTGCGTGTGTTAAGTATACTCAAGTGATTGGGGGGCGGGGGATACTCAGTCTTAACCATACTGCGTGCGTTAAGTATACTCAGTGATACTCAGTCTTAACCATACTGCGTGTGTTAAGTATACTCAGTGATACTCAGTCTTAACCATACTGCGTGTGTTAAGTATACTCAGTGATACTCAGTCTCAACCATACTGCGTGTGTTAAGTATACTCAAGTGATGGGGGGCGGGGGATACTCAGTCTTAACCATACAGCGCGTGTTAAGTATACTCAAGTGATTGGGGGCCGGGGGATACTCAGTCTTAACCATACTGCGTGTGTTAAGTATACTCAGTGATACTCAGTCTCAACCATACTGCGTGTGTTAAGTATACTCAAGTGATGGGGGGCGGGGGATACTCAGTCTTAACCATACAGCGCGTGTTAAGTATACTCAAGTGATTGGGGGCCGGGGGATACTCAGTCTTAACCATACAGCGCGTGTTAAGTATACTCAAGTGATTGGGGGCCGGGGGATACTCAGTCTTAACCATACTGCGTGTGTTAAGTATACTCAGTGATACTCAGTCTTAACCATACTGCGTGCGTTAAGAATACTCAGTGATACTCAGTTTTAACCATACTGCGTGCGTTAAGTATACTCAGTGCTCACCATGAACGCCAGAGAAGTGAAGAGGAAGCCCATGACTAGTTTGTTGTAAGGTCCATGTCCCATGACCAGGCGAATCCCCTGCCAGAATGAGATGGGTTCACTCTTGGTTCTGCCCAGGTCTGAGGGGGTAGGACAGGAAGAGGTCATGACCCAAACAGATCAACACAAATAACACAACAGACTATGGGGCTGCATTACCACTAAAACACTGGTCAGACTATCGTTGATCAAATACAACACAAACATCTGAAATGCTAACAGCTAAGAGGCCCTCAGGCTGATCAATTGGATTTTAAGAGGCAAGTCACAATGCTTAAAAAAATGTTAACAAGTTAAAGTACCAGCATCTCCCATAAATAATAAAAAAAAGAAATATATCCAGCAAGACTCTTCATCTGGATTTGTCGGCAACCGGGACACACCATGGGTTATGTAATAAACTTCATTAAAGCCAGCTATGATATGTATGACATGTACCAATAACTAAGGTAGAACTCCAATCAAACGTGTTTGCACACCCCAGGTTTTCACAGCTTTTTCATTTTTATTCTTGTTAAGTACTGGAAAGTTGTTAACTAAATAATGGGAACTATAAGCCAGTATACTGTATATCCATGATAAAAGTGCATGTAACCGTACATGTCTTCAATGGCATCCTGTTAACTGGTTGTGTGGTGGTGTTCAGGACGAGGTAGACCTCGATTCATTTCAACTTCAAGAGTCTTCAGTTTAAGTAGAAACAGTTAAGGGCACTAGAAATTAAAGCACAGCTGAATGAAATCAAGAGGAGGTTCTTGAAGAGTCACCATTTGAACTGTGTGCCGAGGACTGAAGGGAGCAGGGTTGTGAGAGGGAGATGGCTCCAGACGAGAAGAAAAATACTTGCATCGGTCAAAGAACAGAGAAACTGGTAGGTAGAAGACTGATGTAAGGAGCTTTGGACACATAATCTGAAATCTATGGGTCCTCAGGGAGCTTTTTTTGTACAATTACAAAACCTTTAGGCCCCTCAGTCTTCTGCAGAGGGTTTTAAGTTGACGCGTCAGTGGCAGGGCATTCATTCAGCTCGGCTTTTATTTCTAATACAACTAACTTTATATTAAGAAAATTGGCGACTCTTCTTGTGCCTTACAAGTGGATCAAGGCTGACCAGTACAAGTCCTGAACACCACCAAACAGTAAATAGGATCATTGGGTCATTGAAGACATGCACTGTTACACACACACATACACTCTTTCATTATAACGTAATGGATACACCTCTTATTTGGCCATTCAATTGTCCATGCTCACCTTTGCGTTCCCTGACACCGAAGAACAGAACCACAGCACACAGGACATAGATTGCACAGATGACCCCCGATGAAATCATGTAGGCTTTCCTCTGTTGGACAGGCAACATTTAAATCATCCAGAAAAGCAAACACACACAATGTCTGGTCACATTTCACTACATTCATAGTAACAATTTGATCTTTCAGTCATGGTAAAACGGTTCAAAGTTTTAGAGGCACAGCGGCAAAAGTGTCCAAGCACCTAGCTCACTTGATCCTTATTTTTCCATTACTTTTGGACAAGTACAATATTTTACACTGACTAAAACCAGGAAAGAATATCAGAACATCAACTCTGGGTAATGTTAAAGAAAAAATGAATTCCAGAGCTATGGTCAGTAACATGACGGTACTTCTTGGTGTCTCTTACTGTGTGGGTGAGGTCGATTGGCAGAGGAGAGTGATTGCTAGGATGGGTGGCATTTGGATCAGCATCCAGTGGAGCCAGAGTAGAGTTGATGCAGGGGGTGTTGGCCATGCCCACGATCTGTCCCTGGATGCCTGTGCCAATCACCGTACCCAGGACCTCGACGAACATTCCTGATTGGGTGGTGAGATACTGGTCAGCATTAACAGAATGCATTACCATAAATCTAACAATCTAACGCTTGTGTAGCGGCCGTGGAGATCTCGTGCAGGAGATAGTTTGGTGATACTATAGCCTGCATGGAGAATACCAAAAAAAATTCCTAGTATCTGTATACATGGCGAAATAAAGTTGAATTGAACAAAGACATCCTCTGATTAACCATTGGCTTATGAATTGTGGCCCAGTTTTAAATGTATGGCATTTCATACTGTATGCCCCCTGTGAGCAACTTATAGGAACTTATAGTGTAGTATAGTGAACTTAGTGTGTTGCTATCATCACTTACTATAGGCGGTGGCCGAGTCCCTCTCTTTCTGGTCAGGACTAATGAACATTGTGAGGGAAGAGTACGGCACATGGAAGCACTGCACAAGAAATATAGGAATGTATAGAGAAACACATTACAAATCACAAAGTGATGCCAATATAGGAATGTATAGAGAAATACATTACAAATCACAAAGAGATGCCAAAATATGAAATATAGGAATGTATAGAGAAACACATTCAAATCACAGTGAGGCCAATTCAAAGTGATGCCAAATGAAATGGTAAAATGACTAGACGGGTGACTTACTGTCTGCAATGTCTGGAAGAGGCAGTACCACACCAAGTACCACACCACCTTGCCCTGGTCGAGGTCAGGCACACACCAGATAAGGAAGTAGGAGATGATGGCCAGTGGAGTAGACATGAGGATCCTGCAATGACAAGCAGTAGGGTCATGAAGTAGGAGATGATAGACATGAGGATCAATGACAAGCAGTAAGGTCATGAAGCCACAACAACCGACTTTTAAAAAGAGGATACAATGGTGTATCAATATGCCGTGCATATTCACTAATTCGATTTTCCGTCTCTTCAATCAATTCAAAGAAAAAAAAATTCTAAATGTAAATGCTTCAGGACTGTATGTGTGTGATGGGGGGGGGGGGGTACACCATCATCAGTGGTGTTGAATATTTAAAAAAAAAATTTCCCTTATTCAATTGAATTTAAAATACAGGATCATTCTAAATTCTAGGTTGGAATGAAAGGAATTTTCAGATTCAGTATAATTTAATTCTGTGTTAAATATCTATTCATAATAGGGATGGGCATTCGATTAAATTGTCTTAATCGATCGTCGGGAGAATTAACGATCGATTTTCGATTAATCATTAATATTTTTATATTAAAATTCACTATTTATAGGCTATATTAAAATGCAGTGAAAATAGAAAACACACAGCGTGTTTCCTCATTGAGATATTTATTACAAGATGAACAACTCTTGTGGCAGTTAAACTTACAAGATGGACAACTCTTGTGGCAGTTAAACGGGATCCGTTCAATGGTTACACTTGAAAATATGCGCTGCTGTACTCTTAAGCAGCGGAGCCGACAGCTAGAAGCCGGTGCTCATAAACACAACTGACCTTCGTTTTTTTTTCTCTCTAACTAATTAATCTCACATTTTGAAATTCATTCATCTAGATTCATCGTGATTAAAAGTTTGTTTTCTTTCAAAGACTAAATCTTATAAATGAACGAGTAATCACTTCATTCATTATTTTAGACACTGTTGTTTAATTGTATTTTGTTCGTGCTCTCTCGCCATCAGCCAAGGAATGTATGCGAGACACAATGGTGCCCCTCGACGGTAAATCGTAAGAATTGTCCCCTGAAGCAATTCGAATCACCTCAGTCAGCCCACCGTCTTCAACTATGTTGATGGGCCGACAGTACCCGCAACCTAAACTGCTACAGCGTTGGTAACCTTTTCACGGACTGGTCTAGTTAATTTCCTAGAGAAGTCGTGGAGTGTGGGTTGGCGACCATCTAACCTGGGACTGCTTTCTGTCGGGTGCTTTGCATTAAGGTGATAACTTAAAGATGAGCTGCTTCTGTGATAGCTACATTCAGCTTGACAAATGCTACATACAACTTTAGTTTTGTCGATTGTTCTGTCATTTTGCCTCTTAAACAGAAACTTTCCGCCCAACAATCCCTCAGCTCTCTCCATCTTCAACTACCGTCTCGGTCTCTTCTATCTAACTGACTGCAGACAAGGGGCGGTTTCGTGCCACGGGTCAACGCGCACCGGAAGTAAACAAAGTTGCGTTAACTGCGTTCAAATATTTGATTGCATTAATCTCCGCCACAATAATCTCATAGAATAACGCGTTAACTTTGACAGCCCTAAAATAAATAAATTACACGCACACTACGCAACAGAACATGCATTAGTTTTAATCGATGAAAAATTAATTTCATCGAGGAAATTCTTAATGATCAATTAATCGATCGTCGATTAATTATGCCCATCCCTAATTCATAACATCAGCTTTTTTCAGTTCCAGCACAGTGAACACACTACACATGAAATGTAGATCCTGTGACTGTAGATATCACGAACTAGAAAGACACGGTCATTAAGGGGTGGGAGGAAACATCCCATTCCAAAGCAGGATTCATTACATCACATCCTGTCATTGTTGTGGGGATTCTTTGACGATAGTTTGCCTTCATTTTTTTTTTATCAACGGGTTTCAAGTTAATATACAACAGTTCACACAACAGCTTAATTTACTGGAAGGAGTACCTCTCATGGCTGAAATCGGAAATCCTGTATCTTTGAGGTTTAATATTAAAGTTGGTACATGTAGTTTTGTAAGATATACAACATGATTCTTACAACAGGACTTGGGTCAAAACTACCAGCCGCACTTGCCTCAGCTCTTACTCCTGGCACTGAAAGTGACGTATGTATATCCCCACCTCATATCGACCACTAACAGATGGTGTCATAAGTGTACTTCTCTCAACCCTTGACACTGTTGCACCACTGAAAAAGAGAATAAGACTAGAAAAAAAAAAATGGTACTTCACCGAACTTGAGGTATTCCACCTGGCGTGGAAGGATAGTCTTGTAAGCTATAAAAGAGCACTTTCTGATACAAAATCAGCTTACTATTCTTCATTGATTAAAAATAATAAAAACAACCCAAGGTTTCTCTTCAACACCATCTCTAGACCAACACAAAACCACAATACAATCAAACATTCTCTTCCTATAACCTGTACCAGTAACGACTTCATGACATTTTTCAATAATACAATTTTAACAATAAGAGAAAAAACATCTCCTCCCCCTCCATGACCCTACAGCCCTTCCAGGGTGCACTATGACTACCTCTGTAACACCCCCACAACCTGGATCATGTTGCATCAAAAGCTGTGACCTATCCTGGTTTAGGTCTTACCTTTCTGATCGTCATCAATTTGTCCATAATAAGTCATCCACTACAGTAAGTTCTGGTGTTTCCCGAAGGCTCTGGGCTTGAACCCTTTCTCTTCTCCTTAGGTGCTGTCATAAGGAAGCATGGCATTAACTTCCATTGCGATGCTGATGACACCCAACTTTACCCATCCATGAATCCTAATGAAATTGTACATCCACCCAAGATAGAAGCCTGCCTACAAGATGCTTGGATCTTGGTAAACGCTTGGATGACTTACATCTTCCTGCTCCTTAACTCAGATAAAACTGAGGTTATGCTTGTAGGCCCTAAACAATTGAGAATGACATTATCTACCCATTATCTACCCACATTGATGGCATCTCATTAACATCCAACACTAGAATACAAAATCTTGGTGTAATACCCAACCAAGATGCTTGTCCTACTTGTCTTTGAGATCTGTGAGATCTATGCAATAATGCCAAAATCAGAAAAGTCATGTCCCTCCAAGATGCGGAAAAACGAATCCACATCGCGACTAGACTACAAAAATGCTCTCCTGTCCGGATGTGGCAGCAACTCAATAGAGAGCCTCCAACTCATACAGAACGCTGCTGCTCACGCACTCACGAGAACTAAGAAATATGTACACATCTCACCTGTACTTGCCTCTCTGCACTGGCTCCCTGTCGAAAGCAGAATTGGTTTCAAAGTACTCCTTCTAACATACAAAACCCTAGACAGCTTAGCTCTTTACCTGAAGGAATTAGTTGTCCTACATATGGCACGTTTTGCAGCTGTAGTTGGCCAGTTGTGCACTGATATTGCATCCTGCCACCCTACTTGTATGGCTAAAACTCCCCATGCACCAAGCCAGCCAACAGAACCAAACATAACTCATCTCAAATTCCCAACATCAATAAAACTGGGCTACAGACAGCGCACGTTGTACTGTTAAGGAGGTCCTTTATTTATCCCGGGTACAGCATGCAATGCATGTTGCAGCTGTCGCCAGCCAGTTTGGCACCGTTATGCATCCTTGCTGTCTAAAAGAACTAAAGCCAACCATAACTCACCAGAACTAAACATAAATGAAATTCACATGCACCTTGCCAGGCAGCCTCTCCCTTTATCTCTAATATTATGCCAATACGGATACTGATAAAGTGGCCATATTACGTACTGTTAATTGTTTACTTAAATCTATCTCTTCTTCTGTTTGTCAAATTGATGTTTACTAACCAAATTTTCTCCCTCTTATAGCGTGACCTTTGCTCGCAAATGCTGATGGCTGTGGAAACATTGTTGATCATCACCAAGTACACGTATTGGCAGCCAAACTCTACTCTACCCTACCCACTCAGTCTAGATCAACTCTACTCTCCCCTCCTAGTCTAGACTATCTTCATTGTGGGATGCTGCTGTAGTCGCTCCAGTCTCTCCACCCGATCTACTTGTAGAAACCCTCGGCCTACACCTACTCACCCCCACCACACTGTCATACACTTATTCTGCCACATACTCTTTGCTAGCATTTTCCTGCAATGTAAGGAATTGCCACCATCTACATTTCTCTGTTCCATTACTGTTCCCCTTCCCCTTTTCACTCTCTACCCAGCCAACCTCAAGCAGATGGGCCTCTCCCCTGTGTGCTGCGGTTCTGCTTAAGGTTTCTTCCAGATTAACAGGCCGTTTTCAGGCAGACACAACTGTGCTTGCTCTAAGGGGGTTTCAGGCCCGGGGCTCTGTAAAGCGCCACGAGACAATTTATGCTCCTGCAATCATTCTCAACTCCTGACTCGGTCCAATGATTCCATTTCTGATATTCCAAGACTGTGGTTAGCATGGTAAATACATTAACTGCTTACTCTTCTACAGTAATATCAGGAAAACAATATATTATGGAAAGTTATTCAAGTAAAAAAAAAAATGTATAGAGTAACGTGTCAAAGACATCACCTACACAATGACTGACGCTTAGCCACTAAAAATAACAACAAGCCAATACAACAAAAAAAACTATTAATCTATGAATGAATCAGTCTAAACAGAATAAATTAGTCTCGCAGACCTGATATTTATCTTTTACACTGTTCGGACAAAAGCCAACTCAAAAATGTAATTTGCTAATGTTCAAAAAATAATTAAATTATAAAAGACTCACAGCACATCTGTTCATTTTTTACATGGGATTAATGGGATATATCTTTCTTTCCTCAGGAATCTTTTACAGTTTTTACACTCATACATAATATCTGCTTCCAATAACTGAAGCTGTGGTGTGAACCGTCAGGGGGGAGACAGTGCTGAACTTTCTGCACCGCCGGTAATCAGAAGCTAAGAGTATAAACTGCTACTGCAGGACACATGTCATTTCAATCATACACATTAATGATGAGAAGGATTTCTGCTTGTCATCCAATTATACATTTAAAGGGTATTGATTTTGATGTACTTTTGTCTCACAGTTTATTACTGAAAAAAGAAATATATTCCGCTGTTAAATACTGACAATAGGCAATCATCAAGGATTCTCCACTAAAATGTATTTTTTTTTTTTTTTTTTAAATGGCCGCACTATGAGGACAGCCGAACTGGCATTTGCCTTAGCTGGAATGCAACTGTGAAACCCTACCTACACACAGTCACATGAACTCTAGTAACCCACGTCAAAATGCTCTCTGTTCTCTTGAATTGAGAAAGGGTTGAAGATTTCAATGGCCCTGCCCACAACACACCACTGCTGTCTGTCCAATCAGCATCCGCCCCTCCCCCTTCACTGCATGCTTCCAAAATGTCAATTTCTTCCTCCCAAGCCTGAGGCGTGAGAACAGACTATCTCCAGACAGCAACTTTCTTTCTTTCTTTCCATTATCAATCTCTGATGAGAGAGATCTCAAGACGCCTCGTTTCAATACCTCAGGTCTGTTGCATTTCCAAACAATGGTGTATCTGCAGTCCTATCACTTCTGAAGTCTACTTTTGGATTTGGTTTAAAGTCATTCAAAGTTAAATTAAAGTACTTTAAATTGTACATGCATGGAATCGGCCAAAGGAATTTTGCTCAGGCATATATATATTTGAAGCATCTTGTGTGCTAAGTGTCTGGTTCCACAAGCAAAGCCCAAGCTGGCCCTCATCTGTTTGGAGCCTGAGGGCCAGTTTGTGTGCGTGTGCGTCAATGACCAGTACATGGCTGAGTAGACAGTAGCACAGTAGGACAATTAGAGAGGCATCAATGAATCTAGGAGGCAAAAGTTAAGGGTCGGGATTACTTGAACACTCAAGCCTAAGCCTTAAATGTCTGCAGGCAGCCATGCTGTACTACAAGAATAATCGACCTATAATTGGACTGGAGAAAAAAAAAGCCCCGGGCTTTCGAGGAAAAGACACATCCTAAAGATGGAATCAGACGGGACACTTACCAGGGCATCATCCGGCCAAATCTTGTCCAGGGAGTCCGACTGACCAGGAAGCCCACAGTAGGGTCTGTTATAGCATCCCATGCCCGACCCACAAACAGGATTATGGAGGCATAAAACGGATCCAGCTACAAATGGAATGTAACCACATCAGAGTACGCTGGTATAATCATAATTAGCATTACAACATTCAGATGCTACACTATATGCAGCAAAACAGCAACATGTTAATAATAATAATAATACAACTTTATTTATATAGCACCTTTCATGCAAAAGAATGCAGCTCAAAGTGCAACATGTTAATACTGGTCAGTCTTTCTTGAGATGAAGTGTGACACCAGATACACTGGAATGTATGAGTCCCTACAAACTATTTTGTAATATGTGAAATCCAGTACACATTTTGATATGCAGTGCCCTATGCAGACACACCCCAGAGGGTGTTCTTAGCTCTGCAGGGGAGACAACGAGTTCAGCCTAACAGGCTGGGTGGGAATCTATGTGGTTGATTTTACTGTAAGGTGGTGACACACACACACACACACACACACACACACACACACACACACACACACACACACACACACACACACACACACACACACACACACACACACACACACACACACACACACACACACACACACACACACACACACAGGTTTGCAGCTTAATTAGCAGTGAAAAGAGCATCTCAGGGCAGTGGGAACTGTGTGTGGGCTCTGCCGCTGGAAGCCTCAAAGCCCCTGGCAACATGACAAACACCAGAGGCCATTAAACCATCCTACCACCAGCAGACAGCCCCCCCTCCCCCTCATATTTTCCCAGCAATAATCTTCTTGATAAGCTCTATCACTCTACAGTCACTTTCTCAGAGTAAATAGCAGAAAAGCCTTTTCAACCTCTTTATTTTCCGCTACAGTGGCTACATTGTGCCCAAGCTGGGCAAGTTGGCTGGTCCAGTGACCACACGCTGAGTGGGGCGAAAGGAGCAAGCTCACCCAGCAATGAAGCTCATTAGTGCCTGCATACACTACAGGCATTCACACACGGGCTGGGAAGGGGCAGGTCTCACATGTAATGTTACACTCTACAGTTCCCCCCCCCCCATCTGCTGATGGAGCTTGCCCCACACAGTCCATCTGAATAGCGGTCGCAGGCCAGGACAACCTACCTGAGCCACATCCAGCAAGTATATCTGCAGAAAGAAGCCAAGAGCGCAGCCTGTGATCTGATAGGGGGCTCCTCCAACCGCATAGCACAGTTTATTGCAAATGGAAAGGCGACATCGCTCTTCTTGCTGCTGAAAAACAGGGAGAATAACAGTGCACACATGAATTGACATTCACTGTTAAGCAGTTTAAGTGTTCTGAAAGAGTACACACACACACACACACACACACACACACACACACACACACACACACACACACACACACACACACACACACACACACACACACACACACACACACACATTAAGAGAGGAAACAAATAGGTAAAAAAAATCTGTGAAATAATTACCCAAATAACATTCACTCTAATACATGTGAAAATATGCATATCAATAAATAATGACTTGGTCATTGTTTGAGCCATGTCAGACTACTTTCAGAAGTCAGATCCATATTCCATACTTAAGGAGCAATATCAGTGCTGTAGGCACTCAGTCAGTCATCTGACCTGGTCTGTTATAATGCCCTAACGGGAAGTGTGCTTAGCTAATCCACAACATGACTCCCTCTACCACACACATGCAAGTGCAGACAGGATCTTTTTGCTCTTCAGATTTCAGTAATGAGGATTCATGTTTAAGTGCATTGCATGGTTGGTGGGACATTTTGGTAATCTCTGTATATAACAAGGCCTCTGAAAAAAAAAACTATTGCCAATGCAATAATACACTACTGTTGAAAGCAAATAGCCTACCCCTTCACATGGCCATATAATATATTATCAATATGAATTTGAAAAGGATTACCAATACTAGTTCCCTGTAAAGCCATACTTCAAAAAGTGCTACATTCCTGCATTGTTGCTCTAAGATTTTGAATAAGAAACATGGTCAGTTAGTTTGAGTCCAGCCCCATGAGGATACAACACTAAGTACTGGGCCAGGGTGTGTGTTAAACACTCTCACAAAAAAAGCTGCAATTTAGGGTCAAAACAAACCACTGAAACAGGAGTGTATACATCTCCAAATACATACCCTTATACTTAAAACAAAGACAATGAGTTTGACCTCTGAGATTGAAGTTAAATCTTCAGTAAAAAGTTACAGGACTGATACTCAAAACCCCAGCAGTCTACTGCCTTCAGAGTGAGTGGGCAATGAGCGCAGGGCATGCGTGCGTACCTTCTGCTCCCCCTACCCTGCAGAAACACTAGGACCTGGTGCGTCTGCATGTTCACCTTGCACATTGGTAGTACTGGCTTAGGCTCCAAAAATACCCTGCACACCCTGGAACACTTTGGATCCCCTACCCACTGTACAGTCACATGCCACATAAACATCCAGGCCAGAGGTGGGCTATGTCAAATATTCCCTGAATGAAACGTGCCTGTATTTTAAAAATGATAAAATTCATAAAGTAGCAGTTACGTAGTTCCTTATTGTCCTTAGTGCAGTTTTAATATCTTGTTGGACTTCTTGAAGGTATGGTATTTGGTCACATGAAGTACAGACATGTATACATTTTAGACTACAAGCTCAAATGTGTTAGCATTCAAACAGTCAAAGGCAGACAGTTGGTAGTACTGACACGTCTCCCACAGTCCCAAACTGCGGGGACCCAAGTCCCAAATCCCACGGTATAATTAATTTCCCCAAAAAACTTCTTCCCAAACTGTAATAACTTGGTTGAGTAACGTTATTAAGACTTGCCCTGTCATTTTACAGTCAAGTATATTCCTAAGGAACCTACATCATATCAATATAGCCCAACAAAGAAATCGATCAAAATACTTATTTTACTTATACTTATCATACTTCTAAGAAACGTTACGTTATAGCTTAACAATGTTATACACGTAATGTTTTATGTAGTTGACACTCTTAAAGTTATTCCCCCACATTGATTTATATAGGAAAAATGTCTATAAGTACTCTAACTCCCATTTAAATTAGCCATGTTCAGTATCCTACGTAGACAGAATCGCTAGCAAGTTAATGTTAATGTGATTTTCACCTAAAATGACTTACCTTTCCCGCTAACTTGTTGCCATTCTGGTTAATCGATTTGTTTAGCAAACTCGCATTACAGTGTTCGACTCCTTCTCCTCTAGCCATATCACTCTTCAATGGAACTTTAAACAATAAACAATATGATCAACGGTATAAGAATGATCTGTCGCCGCTAATTTAGAACCACTTGATTGTGTATTGGTAGCAGCCTACATATAATCTGAACTGTCTGAGTTTCTGTCGGAAGTGTAGTGTAGTAGCCAACTAGTCATTGAAAGATAGAGACTCCATTCCCCCTCCGTCATTCATTCCTTTCCACGTCACACTCCTCGCATGATCGGGCGGGGCATCGCTTCAAGGGTGTGTCGGCCTAGTTGATGTGGGTTATCAGAGACCACTCTAGCTGCAGACACTTGTTAGTAAGCTAAGAAGAAGCAAATATATTTGATAATTAGAATGAATTTAGATTCTATGATAGTATTATTGCAGTTGAATTATTTGCAAATGTATGTTGAGAGTTGTGTAACTATCTCAATGCGCATGTGAGAATCTCTAAATGCTTACTGAGAATTGCAAATGCATACAGCAACCTGCAAATGTGTATTCAGAATCCATGTGTGCGTAATCAGATTTGTAATTGTGTAAAACAATCACAATCCACTTAAACGTAAGTAAGAAGGCGCCCACATGTCAAAATAAGCATAATCACAATGTCAGTAGCCTACAGCATCTTGTCCCACTTTCTCTCTTGGGTTAGTGTGGAACTGCCAGGCAGCAGGGAATAAGTCAGATTGTACTCCTGCTTTGGCCTCACAGTTAAATATGGATGAGGCCATAAAACATTGCCACATCTGCAGTGCTATGAGCTAATTATGCCCTTTTCCCATACCTCTTGTTTAACTGGTAGAGGAGATGGAACTGGCTTTCTAGTCTCTGATGACTGGAAATGATCACAGCCGCTGCCTGCACACAGTTATGCTGTGTTTGAATACCGTGCTATCGTGAGCACCCATCCATTGAAATGACACTGTGGAGTTATTTATCGTCCACCACCATGCAGGATAACTTTGTGTATGAGATGGATACTCTACTGTCTGTACTTCCAATGGGTATTGTACATACTGTCGTTCAGTAAACTTCTAGTCCCTACCTAACTCGTTTGATCTGAAACGTGTTCACAGCTCTCCTGCTCATGAGGCTGGTAAAGATTTAGATCTCATACTGTCGTGTGATTGCACTACAGAATACCTAATGGTTACTCCATTGCATGTCTCTGACCATAGATTTTCTGGAACATCCTACTATTAATTCTCCCGTGGCTTTGTTTCATCGCAACCTCAGAAGTCTCTCCTTGGTTGCATCTAATCTACCTACTCCAAGTTCATCTTTGTCACTAGAGGTTAGTGATGCTACAGAGAGTCTTTGCTGAGCTCTTGTCTGGATAATGCATGTCTACTATCCACAAGACCCGCCCGTACAAAACCCCGTCACCCTTGGCTCACTGGTAATATTCGCAAAGTATGAAAGGGAAGAGAAAATGGCGGAAATCCAGAGATGCCTAAAGATGTCGGTAACCATCAGTCTCTGTTATCTGCCTTTTCTTCCTCAGTCACAGCCTACCGAATATTCTAACAAGAAAATGTTGACAATCCCCCTGACAGTAGGACACTCTCAAGAATCCCCTTAACCCTCCACCTCCACCATCAGCTACCTCCCTCTCTGCGCATGACTTGCCACATTCTTCACTGAAACAGTTGCAGCCATTAGTGCGCAATTCTACGCTCCTTCAAAACAGGTTTGACCTTGTCTGGACATGGGAGCATTATTGCATTTATTCTCCCCTCTCAATGAAAAGAAGTGTCTTTGCGTCTTCAATGGAGTTGACCTAAAACATATCCTCCGGACCTCATTCCCTCACCTACAATTGTACCCGCCATCACTCATGTAGTCAAAGCTCCAGTTCGGGAAGCTTTCCTACATCATTCAAACATTCAATTCAATTCAATTCAATTTTATTTATATAGCGCCATAACAATACAATTGTCTCTAGGCGCTTTACAGAGCCCAGAGCCTGAACCCCCTTAGTGCAAGCACATTGGCAACACGGGCAAGAAAAAACTCCCTGTTAGTCAGGAAGGAACCTTAAGCAGAACCACCGCACATAAGGGGGGACCCATCTGCTTGAGGTCGGCCGGGTGGAGATAGGAAGGGGGGATGGGGGGAGGGTTGTGTGGCAGAAGGGGATGGGAAACAACAGGTGTTGTACATATCCTGCATTTGGTAGGTGTACATAATATATATACAGACATCTGGTGGTAAATACATGATACAAACAAGACCAGTTTAGTGGGTATACACTGTGCTCAAAGGTTTACTGTTACGGGGGTAAGGGGAGTAGGAACAGAGAAACATGTTGATGGTGGCAATATTATATATTGTATATAAATGCTAGCATAGGGTATGAGGTAGAGTAAGTGTACGGCAGTGCGGTGGCGGTGGGTGCAATTGGCAGAGGGTTTCTACGGGTAGACCGGGTGGAGAGATTACAGCAGCGTCCCATAGCGAAGATAGTCTGGATTAGGAGAAAAAGAAAAAGAACAGAGTGAGTGGGTAGAGTTTGGCTGTCCATATGCGTAGTTGAGGAGTAGTGGGGGTGAGGAGCAATGTTTCCACTTCCATCAGCAATTGGAACATGCTACAAGGGAGAGAGAACATTTTTGTTAGTAGACATTTATTTCAGAACTAGATAAATGAGGGGGCCTCGTCCGGGAGATTTGAACTTTTGTGGAGAATTAACAGCTGAGTGTTTCAAACTGGGTGACATCACTGCACTTGTTTGTTATTTTGCTTTGTTGTTTTTGTTTATTGTGTTTGTTTTTTTTTTATCCTGGGTGGGGGTATGCTTCGGAGTCAGGCGGTGGAATTTATGTCTGGTCTGCGGTGTAATCGCAAGTATAGCGTTCAAAGTCACCTCGAACCTGGTACTCCGCTAGGTAGGTGTAGTTAAATCTTTTTTTGATCGGGTATGATAAGCTCAATAAGCTAAAACCAGTGACACTTGTAGGGCTTGTAAAGAAGCAGTGTGTTTCTGTGACCTGCGCTGTGTGTTGAAATGATCAGTAGTCTGTGTTTGTGTGGCTTGGCGTGCTCAGTGCAGGCAGGCTATGTACTTTTGGTGAGGTAGCATGTCATGTTTTGAGTGTTGCAGCTGTGTGTGGACATGCCCACATGTGCATCAGCATTCATGGGTGCCTAGATGTGAATGTGAATGAGGTGAGTGTTTTGTGTTAGTGCCTCTAGTGTTGTGGAAGAGTCAGCCCACTTCTGGGCATCACTTGCTAGATAGGTGGGCAGTCACTTTATTTGTGTAGTGAGCCACACTAGTTGACTTTTGCTTTTTGCTGATAGAGCGTTTCATTCAAGATTCTGTACATGGCAAGTTTGCAAATGTGCCTCAAAAATACAAATTCTGGAATTTACAAAGCATATAACCAAAAATGAATGCACGTATGAAAGTATCTGTATCTGTATCCATAGAACATGTTACCTGAAGTGATTGGTTATATATCTGTATCTATAGAACATGTTACCTGATGTGTTTGGTTATACAGTATGTCTTGGATTTGGAAATAAAAAGAAAGAAAGAATAAATGCACCGCTGCCTTCACTACACATCTGCATGTACGCTCCGTCCTCTGTCCTGACAATTGGGAAAGTTTGATGAGTGATTGGTTACCAAGATACCAAGGTGCTCTGAAGAATGATTTTGATGTATTGTGCCCATAGCAGTGAAACTTCTCAATTCAACCTCTCAGCCAGCACCTTCAGTGTTATGTTAGTCTAGCTCCACGCTGTCATGAAAGGGAATTAATCCTCTGTATCTATCTACCACAAACAGTTACAGTATTAGCATAATCAAATGTCTAACCTTCTTCGGATTTGTTTCCAAAAACCTCTTGTATTCCTTTGTTGAGACTGACTGTCCATCATATTCCTTTTTAAATGTTACAACATTTAATTCATTAACGAAAGTACCCAAGTGCCAGATAAACCTCAGTCTACTTGATTTAGTGCCAAGCAGTATCTGCAAATTGAATATATGTAGTCTAAATCATGCTGCATTATGACAGTTTCAGTGATACTCAATTCAGTACAGAGTTATGATGCCTGATGGCTCACAAACAAGAATCACTGAACATTGTCATTCAACCGGATCGGATCGAGTCGAGATTGAGCACTGTAACTACAGACACTGACTTTTACATAGGGAGTGTTGGAGAAGCTAATTAATTGTGTATATGGAGGCACTGCCATGGCAAAGGGCATGGGAACCTTCCCTGCATGTCTCCATATTTTGTCAGAGAGTTCCTGTGATCATATCTCACTAATGCCACAACCTGGGAACCTCAGCCCATTTATGTCAAAGTCCACGGGGCTGTTCATGTGGCATGGGATCAATGACGCAAGCACACACGGTCAGTCTGGTACAGTCTGCACTCTGCTGATGTTCAATATCATTTTAGAACATTACAGTGACCTTTGGCATAAGTACAGTTGTTGGGTCACACGGAGTGCCGTCACTACACATGAGTATGTGCTTTGACTGCCAACAAGCCTGGCTCTTTGGCGTTGTGGTCAGAGTGCATGTTTGGCACCCAGTAGACCTGGGTTCAAGTCTGGGTGGGATGACTACGCTGTCCTTTGCTACAAATGGTGTCAGAAATGGAATGGCTTGCCATGAGGTCATCGGAGGCGTGCCCGTAAAACTGTATGAGGGACCCCCAGGTAGGTTGACCCCTGTGTGAGGGACCCCATAGATGGGTGAAGCACTTGTGTGTGGGGCGTTCTAGATGGGAGAAGCTTCCCGAAGGGGAGGGCAGTGTGACGGAGTGCCGTCACTACACATGAGTATGTGCTCTGACTGCCATACCTACGAGCCGATAGGCAATACCTACCCAATGCTGTGTGTATACAAAAGTGCACAAAAAAGTGTCTGCTGATACTGAAGGTGTGAGCGTGTGTACATGTAAGATAAGATAGAGCTTTATTAATCCCTGTAGGGAAATTCAGGTCTAATAGCAGCAAGGAGAGTTACAGGTAAGTACAAGTACAAGTACAAGTAAGTAACAAGCGGTAAATGTATACAGCATACACAAGGTAAATGTACACAACATACATGTGGTTGATGTACATAATATATATATACAAACATCATATGGTATATACATGACACATACACAAACAGCTTAGTGGGCATACAGTGAGCTCATAGGGTTACTGTTACAAGGGTCAGTAGAGTAGGAACAGAAAATGGGTACATGTGGGCCGAGGGTTTTTACAACTACATTGGGTGGAGAGACTACAGAAGCATTTTATTCTCCCATTAATTCTTAAGTGCCTCTTTGAGTGCCTACAATTACGTGCACTTGAGATGCATGTATTCTCCTCTAAGCCCTCTGGTCACGGCTACAGTGCTTAACTTCAGAATGAATGGGACAGTTTGTTGAGTTATTTTAACTCATTCTGGGTTTTCTGTAACCCAGTCGCTGGGTTAGTGGTTGAAGAGAGTGCTCCATCCTCTCCTCCACCAGATGTCACATAATGGCTAGGTCACTTTAACTCAGTTGTGTTCATTATTTGGCTGTAACAAGTTAAAAAAAAACCAGTCTATACTTTTGACCTTTTTTATCCAGCACAAAGATACCCTTCGTAAAATGATTGAAGGATGATTGATACTATTGCAACTTGTTAACTAATTTTGTTGATAGACAATAATACTTAGCATTACAGAGCTAACATTACACTTTGTTAAACGCCATAGTAGTGTGTCATGCTAATGTAAAGCCTATTTTCAATGTCATGTTAGTCAAAATCAATCTCTGTAAAAAGAGTTGAGCCTCTATATACAGTCAATGGTCCAAATCAATCACTGAGATCCCCAAAGATGTTTTCATCATGAAGCTTTGACGTTTTCAACCAATCATTTTTAAGAGTGTAGTTTGAAGTTCACCATTAGATATATCATGCATAACATTAATTACATAATTTTCCAAGACTTAAGGTTCCCTACCATGCTTACATAACACAGGTTCAACAGGCTGGATGCATGTGATGAATTATAGGTTTGCATGTAGATGTGTGTGGTAAAGGTCATGGGGTTAGAGGTATCAGCTTTGGTATAGGGAATTAGGGCTGAACGATTAATTGCGATATGGTCAAACGCAATTTTCTAACCACAACGTCCGCGATTACAACGTGGTTTAAAAAAGATGGTACATTTTGCACACAGTGTTTAAAAAGTGCATGCCTTGTGTTTATACATAAATTACTTAAATGCACAGTGGCAAAGCCATTGATTGTTGTTGTTTCTGTAATGAGCAGTTAAAGAAAAATGTAAAATGTGGGAAAGCATATTTTACACTAAATGTATCTAATATTGTGTTGGTCATATTTAAATCATTCATTACGTTTTGTTGGGGAAAAAAAGAGGATAAAATAAAAAAAAATCGCATATTAAATCGCAATCGCAATATTGGGGAAAATAATCGCAATTAGATTATCTTCCCAAATCGTTCAGCCCTATAGGGAATGCAGTAGTATGAGCAAAACACATTTCTGGGACTGAAACAGGTACATTTCACAGCGTATCTACTCTTGCACATATCACATTGGTTCATTTCAGCCTATGCAGATACCTCTATAATTGATGGGATAATATGTGAGATTTAAGCAAAAAAAAATCATAAATTTGTATGGGTCTGTAAAATGTGAGTGAACTTTCACAAATCAGATGAGTTAATTTGAAGCCACTGTAATAGGCTAGTATTACATTGGTTACCTTCAGCACTTTATGTGGTCCCTTATAAAAGGTGATGTGTGGATATACCAGGGATGGGCATTATTTCTGATACATGAATATCATGCAAAATAGTACTATGTAGTTTGTATTGAATGTGCCTAGTGCAATGGTTATGTAATTTGTATCAAAATAGTGTAGTCTTCAGTATTTTCACATATATATCTTTATAAATACCCGACCTGAAAGGTCTATTCGCCGATTCCTCACGCTCTTTCGCCATACGCATGCGCAAAACAACTGATCATAGTGTTGTCATGGCGGCTACCACTCTTGGCATGCAGAACGCCCTGAAGAAAACCGTCCTACCACCCTTGGTCGTGATCCTTGGGGCCACGGGGACTGGCAAATCTAAATTGGCAATTGAAATCGGTAAAATACTGCAAGGCGAGATCATAAGCGCCGATTCTATGCAGGTAAGACATAGCAGGCACACTCGTAACTTGTTTAGGCGACCACGTGAAAAGCTAGTGTAACTTAGCATCATCAGCAGTCTATGATGAAAGATACAGGCTGGTCTATCTGACACATTGCGTTTACATCTGTGTGGCAACTACGAGAGGTACTTGTTTTACAGACTTTCTATGGCAAGATTTGCCCTAGTAAAATTATAGTTGCAATTGTTTTAGCTGATTCGCGTGTGCATATTGTTTGATATGTCAATTATAAAGTTAACATTACTTTCCCAAATTAGAACGCGATGACTGCTCCACAACCTTAAGTCTTGTTTTGTGTCCTTGCGACTTGATAATTTATGATATGGGCTGTCATTTAGAAAAGTTGTTTGATTCTCTAGAATCATGTTCGAAAAAATATCGATCAATCCACCAACCCGCTTTGGCACCAGATACATCGCGTTTCTGTCATCACTAGTCTTGTCTCGTTGCGCCACCGTGGTGCATCACAGCTGTTATTCCTGAAACGCACAACGTGTACGCGAAATATCACAGTGAACATGTTCATGGGGAAGACTTAAGTAACCTGACTTTTATCAAGCCCTATCTGTAGAGATAGAGCTGCCGCATGACTATCAGTCCTCGGACGTGCGCTTCCAATTCCTCTAGAGCTGATTCCAATGCACCTGATGAGGGCACACGAGACAAGTGTAAGCATACAAAGATTCCAGGCAGAATAGAATAGAACAGAATTGTATTGATTTTGCTACGCACCTGTCAGCCCTTTTCCCCGGTGTTCTAACACACTGAGATCACACTCGTATAGCATAAACAGGATCCTGGGTTTCCAGCTGAATGATACTATGACTGGACTTCCTGTTTACCAGTTAGAGCTAGATAAATGTAACTATTGTATTTTAGTAGGCTAACAACAAGTTAATAATGTAATGTTCCTAATGTAAACTAGCGCGGTGCCTCGACTGAAGAATTACTTAACCAGTGTTCCTGGTAGAACATATGTCCCCAGATCACTATAATATAATAACTCCCCAGAAGTATTATTAAAGTTTACGTACCTAAACTAGTGACAGATGCAGCTACTAACTAAAGCACTTTACAACCATGCAATGAGACTTAGAACATAACAACATTTATTGTTCCCTTGTTTGTTAACTTCTAGAGGGTTTTGGTTGAATATGAATTCAGAAATGAAAAAACATGTATATAGTCCAGCTCATTTAAACATCAAGATGTGGAGCTCCCAAATTAGAATTTCATAGCTTAGGGCTATTTCAATGACAAAATCTTCTTAGACATTATTTAAGATGAATATCACATCCAATAACTATTAATAAGAAACACTGGGGGCCTAACTTGGTCTCCGTCTCCAAAATGTAAACTCAAATGCACACTTCAAATCAGACTTGGTGCAAACCTTTTTCATGCACTCTTGAAAATGAATTGAATACTAGATGCTTGATAATTGACAATTAAATGATGCTTAACCACTGCAAGCTTTTCAGTTAACTACAAACAATTTCACCGATTACCTTTGGTGTCCAAATTAAATATAGATTTGTCTCTTAAATGAAAACAATATGACCTTAGATTGTCACACTAAAATCTTAGTGTATTAACACCAAATAACCTATATGTGACAGTTCAAATGAAACAGAATGACACCTTCTTATCCTAACCAAGCGCTTGGATACCAAATCCGTTGGGGCCCAGTTGTCACGCTGGAGCAATAGTAGTCAGTGAACCGTGGCAGTAGGCTAACCAAATAGTTTGGCAGGCTGCTGTTACAGTCCCATGTCGCTCTCCTTCACTGGTTTCACTTTCAAAGTCAGAGTACTCACGCAACCTCGTGCCGAAGATGGCGAAACTCTCGCCAACGTAAACCGGGCAGTAGAATGATGTCCAGTCAGGCCAAGCCACGGGTGCAGCAGGCGATGTAGGCTACCCTCGCTTTGCCATATTTGTTGTCTCCTCTTGTCCGGTATTCTTCCGCGGCACACTCACGAGCAGCAGGGTCTTCTAGAGCGTCACAGTCCAGGCTCACACACAGTAGGGCTGTCAAAATTGCTCAAATATGACGTTCGAATATTCCCTTTAAAAAAAACCACATATATTCGAACATATTCGAATATCTGGTTTCGCATTAGGCACGTCAATAACAGGACGAATTAATACAACGAGACATAACTTCTTGTATAGGTAATTTATTTAAACATATTTAACAACATATTACCTACATGCATTTGATCATGTTGGATGCTGTTATACAATTCTACGATTCTATTGGTGACTGTTCCACGTCTAGGGATATGGTACCTCGGTTCCAGTGCTTCACAGAACTCCCTGAAGCCTATCCCATCCACCACACTGATCGGCCTCATGTCCTTGCATATGAACGAAATACATTTTTGCGTGCAGGCCTCCTGTCGTGCCGCAGACAACGAACTTGTGGCGGACGGCGCAAAACATGTATCCAGACGTGGCTGTTTTGCTGAAGTTCCACATATTATGCCATAGCCTCAATTTGCTAGTTGTTGAATGGTAAGCTAACTCTAGCTTACCTAGCTTACACACTACTTTAGCTGTAGACTCAACAAGTTTACCATCAACTGACCAAAATCCGAAATATTTAATATATAATATAAAATCCGACTCCTGTGACCTGTCCCTGACCTCAGGCGCGCGCCCACCTGCAAAGCAGACAGTCGCGCCGCTGCTAACACCCAGTAGGCAGCTTAACTAGCAATGATTGCGAGTAGAACTCAACTGTGGCGAAGTGTCTCTCCGTATCGGTAGCACCATGCAGGAGGGCAGTACCACCCTGATTCTCCGGCCCAGAAAGGCCCAACACCAGCTTACAAAGCTTCTCCAATGCTACCTGTAATGGCTGAAGAAACTTTACGTTGTATTTAGAGAATAAATGGTGACACATCTATAGAGTGTTCTTTTGTTTCAAATACATGCCAAACTAAGTTACCGTAATTGGCCTGGTACACAGAACTACCCAGGGCATATCCTGGATGGCTAGTGGGAAAGACACAGGTGTTTATCTGTCCTTCACATGACCATATGCTATAAAAATGTATTTGAGGATAGTACCAAAACTAGTTGCCGATAAAAACCCATACCTCAAAAAGTGACAAATTGTTGCAGAGTGTTAAATTAATATGTAGGCCTATTCCCCGGGCTTAAACTAGAATAGAAAAATCACCATAGATACGATGTTGTTGATTTGTTTTTTTTACGTGTACTCCCACAAGCACTGTCTAGAAGTTTCTTGCGTTAATGTTCTCTGTGAATGTCCCCGATATGACAACTTCTAACGGAAACAGAAGACGGAGGCTATTCACCCGTGCTAAAAGCCTCAGGCTGGCCCCGGTCTTAAGTGGAGGAAGGCCACTGGAATGGAACAACAAATCCAGAGAAATTTGAAAACAGATAGGTAGTGGGAATGGTGTAGCTTGTATTTGTAAAGAAAACTACAGATAAATCAAAACTTTGCAAAATAACCAAGGACGCTATTTGTAACAATTTCATGGGGTTTTAATGTTTTAAAGAATCAAAAGTGACCCCACCCATTGCAGCCCCTTTGGAACATTTCAGTGAGACTGCAAATGGTGAGATGATTTAAAGCAAGGAGGGGGGAGGAAAAAAAATCCAGATTTGGACCTGTGCCAATTCTTGTTTTTTTTTTTTTTATACAAAAGCTACACAATGTTTACACTTTACCATTGCTTAGCCACGTTTTCATGGAAGTTTGTAGCTTTGATGTTCTCTGTTTGCTAATGTTCCCAGTATTGCAACTCCTAATGGAAATGGATGACTTTCAGGTTGAAAAAAATTATGAATTAATCCGTTTTCTTCTTTTTGTAAACATTAAAAACAGGTCCTACCGATCTGAACACCACAGGAGTTTTACGAGAAGCTCAAATCTCTCTCTCGTGTTTTTCTCCCCCTCATTCTGGACTCTGTAGGTCTACAAGGGACTGGACATTATCACCAATAAAGTCACTGCTGAGGAGCATGTCCAGTGTCCCCATCACATGATCAGCTTCTTGGACCCACTGGTTAGCAGCTACTCAGTGGTGGACTTCAGAAACAGCGCACTCCAGCTCATATCCTTCAAGCAGTAGTGTGGGTTGATAAGGGAGACCGATTGAGAGCGTGTTGAATGTTACAGGTAGGCACAGGTCAGAAAAGCCACACTCAACCTAATTTTTTATCCAAGTGTCAGCCACCCCTTCTATTTCTTGTTTTCTAATGAAACATGTGAAAATAGTTCAGTCATTGATGCATCAGTCCCTACCCAACACACAGGCTCAATGTTGTCTTGTCAGGTTTATTGTTTGATGTTTTTTCTTGGCCTGAAGCATGTTAGGGGCTTTCTGGAAGGGTTATATTGACCTATGAATATTTTCTTTTCAACCCTCTAAATATGTTTTCACTATGAAGGGTGAAGATAGCAAACTTTTATTTATTAAAATTGACGCAATGAAAATGCATGTGAATTGAAAAACAGATGGGTGAGGTGAAATGAAAGAGTGATAATTTGATACATTTGGAGCTGATTTGATTGAAACAGATGTGGTCTGATTGAAACAGAGCCATGTTTCATCATGTTCATTCATCATTTATGGAAGGCAGCCCCAAGGATGGAAGTAATACAAATGAAATGATAAAAATGGAGGTGATAATGCGTGTGAATTGAATAATGGACTGATATATTGTCAATTTATTTGATAAACTACTGTCTGCTATTCATCAACATTCAACTGACAATTATCGCTTACAGTGAGCCGTTTGTGTTACCTCCATCCCTTAGATGACGTGTCAGCACTTTGTAGTCCATCATAGACTGAGTGGATCATGTGAACTTCGGTGCTATTAAGAGGACAAAGGAACATTTTTCTACATGGGAGCTAATCAAAGCTATACGAATCACTAAAGACTAAAGACGCTTGAGGAGAAATCTTTAATTTTCAAACCGTAATGTTACCTGCGGATTTGCAAAGGATTTCGATGGCAACCTTATCCACCAAGTCCAATGTATCCACATTTAAGGGTAGATTTGCAGTAAAGTTATATTATTGTGTTCTATTGCATTTTCCATGGTATAACACAGTATTTATTGTGCCTTTCACTCCAAAACCAGTCTTTCAGTTTGAGGCTAGAAAGGAAGCAGCTTTCTTGTTAGCCAAACTCTCTAGTCTCTAGAAACAGTGTGACTGTTTGTCCAGTTATGCAGCGTCAAACAGGGTGAAAACAATTATGAGTTTCCGACTACTACGAGATTTTCAAAACCCAAACTGGGACACTGGGTTTTGTTTACTTTTTGTGCACACGGCTAGTGTTGTCATGCATTGGTCAGTAATGTCACAAGTCACAGTGTTAACATTCCTGTTCAATTTGCTCATCATCCAAGTAATTAGTAAACATTTTTATATTGTTCAGTGGGTTTGAATGAAAAGGCTACAATCAGGGGCAGGCATAAGAGAAGAAAGTTACTTTTTGCATTGGGTCTGGCTTGAATTCAGGACACACACAAAGTAATGCAATGTGCTGTATTAGGCTGTTAAATAAGGGCAGCTGGATTGGCTATTTTAAATAAAGTACTGGATTAAGTCCACCTGGTACGTTTCAATGTTTTCCCCTCCCACGGGTGAGGCTAGCATCTCACTCACCTTACTCCAGACCGCTCTGTTCTCTGTTCTCTGTGTCTGGCCTTACTCGAGACCTCTCTGTGTCTAGCCTTACTCGAGACCTCTCTGTGTCTAGCCTTACTCGAGACCTCTCTGTTCTGTGTGTCTGGCCTTACTCCAGACCTCTCTGTGTCTAGCCTTACTCGAGACTTCTCTCTTCTCTGTGTCTGGCCTTACTCCAGACCTCTCTGTTCTCTGTCCTCTGTGTCTGGCCTTACTCCAGACCTCTCTGTTCTCTGTGGATCATTTATTGAAACCCCACTTATTGGCCACTCACTCAGAATGTCTGATTTCATTGACAAAATGTTTCATCACCGTTCTTGGCCTCTGCTGGATTCATTTGGCCTTTAATTCCAATAGAACTTCAACGCAACAGTGAACCCTGAGTATTTGATGCAACTAATATCTGGTTTTGCCTGATTAAGGCTAAGCTAAGGGATGAAAACATTTCCCATTACATTTGAGAATATAAATATAAAGGCACAATCTGAAGGCGAAGGAGGCATTTACACTCAAATCACTGAACAGGGACTTTTTGGATTGTGTAGGAGTTATTTTGGTGTGAATGGTTAGATGGAGTGTTGGGTATGAATGGTTAGATGAATGCCTCAACTTTGTTCGCTCCTTAATGCTGCACATAGAAGACCTGCACCAACGTCAGAAGCTGCCCATAGTTGTGGGAGGAACCAACTACTACATCGAGTCCCTGTTGTGGAAGGTGCTGATTGACACTAGAGTAAGAACTATGTCTGTTTACTAAATGACTGCACAAACCCTTAGGGCTTTCAACTTTTAATGTCTAATGACAAACCTAGAGCTCATTTCACTGCAAATCAAAAGCAGTTAAACAGGTCTTTTTCAGCATTTTGTTGGCCTTTTGAAATCATATTGGGCTAAAAAAAATTATTATCATTAAAACTCCTTTACATTTCATCAAATGATGCCCCTTCAGCCTAGTCTGAAGGCATGTTTAGATAGAATGAATCACATCAGGCTTATAACTAGGCTAAATCCTAAAGGAGGGGACCATTTTGGAAGCCGGCCCTAGAACCTTGTGTAGAGTTTGGTTCTATTTCAAGACACCTTTTATTACTGTGTGCTCTTCTGGAAGTCCCATGCTGATCTGAAAAAAAAAACCCCCAAATGTCTTAAATACAAGAAATAAATAATAACAACAGTTACAAGTAAAATAAACATTCACAAGCAGTTTACATTTTGCTTACATGCTACACTGATCCAATGTATGGAAACGAGTATCTCTCAACCATCTATGAATATAAATTGTGCTTGCAGTGACCTCTGCTATAACACACCGGGCAATTAAACAGGTTTTTACATCATGAGTAAGTGTGGCAAAACCAGAAAGGTAACGGATCAGAGGTGTGTCACTAACGACAGAGCTGGGCCAGAGCAACCATTTAGAGCTAGTAATGACAATCTGGCCTGTGACTTGAGGAAAGATTCAATGGAAGAAGGAATTGCGCTGATGAGAGATGATGCGACCACAACGTCAAGTGCTTTATTTTCTGTTACCCAAGCTCTTCGTATGTTTGTGCAAAGGAGTGGTTCTATGTAAATGTAAAGTTTAGGATAGGTTTAGGATAAAGTTCAGTAAAGTCTCAGGATCAAATATGGACACACCACACACTTTCTCACTCACACACACAAAGATGCACATGTACATAAACATACCGGCAAGTTTGATGATGTTAGCATGTTTATCTTATCTCTGGTCTAAATTCTCTTTCTCTCCCTCTCTCTCAACTCTTCTTTCTGTATGACAGTCAGGCAGTGAAGATCAGGCACAGCGTAAGTGCTGCCCTGACCCAAAGATGGCCTTACAGAAGCTGGGGGTTCCTGAATTGCATCAACGGCTGACAGAGGTGGACCCTGATATGGCAGCCATTTTGCATCCTCATGACACCCGCAAGATTGCAAGGTTCTGAGCTAAGCTAATTACACACTTCAATATCAGTTCCTTACATGTCCAGCAGAGAACCAACACAGATAGAGACCCATTTAGATAGACAAACTAGATAGCCCACCCACACCCCCATATAGCTCACCACCTATGGGACGCAGCATTTTATTTTCCAATACGGGACAATCCCGTTTTATAAGGGATGGGTGGCAACTGTAATGCTTAATGCAATCATAACAAGTGAACATGAACTATTTGAAGGCAGATCTATCCACCTCACAAAGCCACAGAATTCCAACTGCTCTTAGTGAAAAACTTCAAATGACCTTCAGTCACTTAGAGTAAGACAATATGGCAAGAAAAAGATTATAAGTATGTAATCTTTAATTCTATCACAATCAATAGCATTTTAACATCCACTATTCTCTAGGATAAAAGTCAGAAGTCCTGAACCCTGTGTGTGTGCACATAGGTGCCTATTTAACTTTTTCCTCAGTGGGCGCTATAAAGCTTTATGTGCAAAGACCGACATGTCACTTTTCTAACCAACAACAACCAGAGCCGCAAAGCTAGCTTGCAGCATTAGTGGCCGTTGGCTTGTGGACTGTTGCCTACAGCAGGCAGACATTTTCTCTAAAGCTATGAATCACACATTAAGGAGGGGGAGATGGGGTTAGAAAAAAAAAATAGAAAAAGTCCAGGTCAGCTTTGGGAGTTCAGGAGTCTGATGGCAGAGGGGAAGAAGCTGTCATTGAGGCGCGTCGTTCCAGCTCGCATGGATCTGTAGCGTCTTCTAGAAGGCAGAAGTTCAAAAAAGTCATGGCTTGAATGGGAAGAGTCTCTGATTATCTTCTTTGCATGATTTAAGCTGCGCTCAGCATACAAGGAAATGTCCTGCACGATTTTACCCCCTTAGTGCAAGCACAATGGCAAAAGGGGCAAGGAAAAACTCCCTGTTAGTCAGGAAGGAACCTTAAGCAGAACCACGGCACATAAGCTCAGCCGGGTGGAGATAGGAAGGGGGGGATGGGGGGAGGGTTGTGTGGCAGAAGGGGAAGGGAAGGCCGAGGGTTTCTACAGGTAGATCAGGTGGAGGGACTACAGCAGCGTCCCATAGCGAAGATAGTCTAGATTAGGAGAGAAAAAAGAAGACAGAGTGAATGGGTAGAGTTTGGCTGTCCATATGCGTAAATGAGGAGCAGTGATGGTGAGGAGCAATGTTTCCACATCCATCAGCAATTGGATCATGCTATAAGGGAGAGAGAACATTATTGTTAGTAGTAGACATCAATTTGGGAAACAGATAAGGAGATACTTTTAGATAGACAATTAACAGTAAGCAATATGACCATTTTATCAGTATTAATATAGGCATTAGCAATGTGATATAAAAGGAGAGGGAGAGAGAGAGGCTGCCTGGGTAGGTGTATGGGAATATCATTTAGCATTTAGTTTTGTTATGTTTAGTTATGGCTGGCTGACATGGAGCATGCAGATTTTATTTAGGATACACAACATACATACACTGCCTAACTGGCTGGAGACAGCCGCAACACGCGCCGTATGCTGTACCAGCGATCCGTAAAGGCCCTCTTTCATGATACAACATACGCTGTATGTAGCCCAGGGGATTTTGTATGTGTTTAGTTGGGATGAGTTATGTTTAATTATATTGGCTGGCTTGGTGCATGAGAAGTTTCAGTCATAAGCTTTGTAAGGGTGGCAGGGTACACGACAGTGCCCAATTGTAACAGTGCCTATTAGTAACAAATAAGTAAATGCAGTTGAGTAGTTTGATGCCTCCCTTGTGGAAATACTACCGTTTTATAATGAAGCTATGTAGTATATCATAACAGGATATAATAGCGGCATGCGCATGTTATTGGCTACGTTTGCGTTGTCATGTTAATCTATAAATAGACTTAGCATATTGATTGTTTAACAGACTGGCCGCTAACAGGTGCAGCTACGCTATCATGTATTTGCCTTGCCACTTGTAACTAATACCTATAGTGTCCTATATTACTATATACATGTAACTGAACCATTTTTAAATAATATTTGAAAATGGGGTGCACCCTTGATACAATTAAATAGAATAGTATAAGTTTTATTTATGAAAAGTAACCTTACACTAAATAGAATAGATCAAACAATAGAATATCTTTGAGAGAGGAGAGGTGGTAAAATTAGTCTTCGAGAGATATAAATAGTAATAAAAAGTAAATGAATCAAATCACACATCTGGGCACCTCAGGCCTATTTAAATGACACGATGACTAAGATACCGTAAATCCTCAAATAAAGACCGGGATTCAATTAGAGGCCGGGCTTCAGATAGTAGCCGGGGGCGTGGTCGATACGGACAAATAAAAGCCGGGCCCCGTATACAAGCTGGGGGTAAAAAAAGGTACCGGTAGCCTATTTTACTGTAGCCTACCAGCATCAGTCCATCAGCACAAAGCAGAAATCACAATTTAATTGAATGCATTTCATAAATACATGTTCTCCTCATGTTTAATGTTGTTGGCTAATTTCATGGCAGTTTGCAATAAAAAAAGAAATGTTTCAGCCTACAAGGCGAATTTGTTATTATACAGTTACTTGCCTAAACGATAGAAGACATTCCTCCAAAATACCTCTTTTTAATGATTTTGTTGCCGTTTCGTGATTTCCGCTAAGAAAAAAATGTTCTTCAGGCTAATATAACTTTAACGTCCCAGGTGTTGCGTAGCAACCCATTACTTGCTGACTTCAAGTTACAATTACTTTCCGCCACGTTAAATGACGGACTTCTTGCAGAATGATATGAAATATGTGATTTAGAAGCACAAAACCCGTTGCCAATGACAGCGGTCATTAACTTTTCGAGGTGGTGAATATCAAGAAATTACAGACCTGCTAACGATGGGGTGCCCCATTCAAATCAACGGAACTTTTTTGAACATTCTGAAGAGCCGTAAGAAATAAAGGCCTGCCCCTAATACAAGCCTGCCCCAAATACAGGCCGGTGCGCTGTGCAGCCTAAGTAAATAAAAGCCCCGGCCACTATTTGAGGATTTACGGTATGTCAGTACAAGTGGATAATGGGTTCACGGTCAAGTCCGAATCGCTGGATGCACTGTGCGTCGATAAGCTCCAGTACTCACGGCTGTCGTCTTTGCACTTGGTGAGCTCTTTTCCGTCATTTACTGATATTACTGAGTTTTATTGTAATTTAACTCATTATTTTCTGTTGAAAAGTGTAACCTAATATAACGAACCATGCCTTATATTACGTTGTAATGGGAAAAAAAAGAAGCTTACCGTAAATCCTCAAATTGTGGCCGGGGTCTTTTATTTACTTAGGCTGCACAGCGCACCGGCCTTTATTCGGGGCAGGCTTGTATTAGGGGCAGGCCTTTATTTCTTACTTAATATACGGCTCTTCAGAATGTTCCAAAAAGTTCCGTTGATTTGAATGGGCCACCCCATCGTTCGCAGGTCTGTAATTTCTTGACATTCACCACCTCGACCGATGTCATTGGCAACGGGTTTTGTGCTTCTAATTCACATCTTTCATATCATTCCGCAAGTAGTCCAGTCATTTAACGTAACAGAAAGTCATTGTAACTTGAAGTCAGCAATTAATGGGTTGCTACGCAACACCTGAGTTGTATTAGCCTGAAGAAAAAAAAATTCTTAGCGGAAATCACGAAACGGCAAAAAAATCATTAAAAATAGGTATTTCGGAGGAATGTCTTCTATCGTTTTGGCAAGTAACTGTATAATAACAAATTCGCCTAGTAGGCCTACGTGGGAACATTTTTTTTTTTTGTATTTCAAACAGCCCATGAAATAAGCCAACAACATTAAACATGAGGAGAACATGAAATGCATTAAATTAAATTGTGATGTCTGCTTTGTGCTGATATTTTACCCCCGGCCTGTATTCGGGGGCCGGCCTTTATTTGTCCGTATCGACCACGCCCCTGGCTACTATCTGAAGCCCGGCCTCTAATTGAATCCCGGTCTTTATTTGAGGATTTACGGTATGTTATTTCAGTAGTTTACAACCTGAATTTGACACTCAAATATTGTGATTTTGTAACGTTATTTATACATGTATAATAATCTTAGAAAAAGGCGCTCTGATGCAATATGGTGTTTTGTCTTGTACTTGCCCTCAACTTACTATAGCCCTTATAAGCGCATAGGGCAGAATATGCCTAAATGGAGTTTACATAAGAAACGTCCTGATAGGTGAAAATTCACCTTAGTTACCTCAGGACTCCGGAGCTGCATATAAGTATATTTATTAGACAAACAACAATTGCAATCGGGCTCACTCCCAGCACAAGGCTGAAAGTGAAGCAATGATAAACACATTGCACAAGGTTTATATAGACAGAAGTTTAGCGTTCAGCACGGATAACCACGTGGTGGATTTCTGACGTCCGAGCAAGGATAGAAGTTTTGCAAGGTTGGAAGAAGCACAGTTCGACCCTTCTTATCACTTCTGGTTTAAACATGCTCTTGTACATATGCAGACTAAGTGGCACCTAATATTCTAAGTTACACACACGCAGAAACACAGAAAAGCCATGTTCCTGCTTACATAAGTACATGATTCATATAAGGTAATTAATAATACAAGGCACTTGATTATTATATTCCTCAGTCATTAACAGTGTTTGGAAATTATCTCCATCACGTCCCTCCCAAAGCGCATAACTTCCCTCAGACTTAAGTGTCAAGGGCTGAGTATGCGTAGGCTAAAAACGCACATAGCTGTGTGTAATTAGAATCATGCCCTATGTCATTTTCTGCCAGCTAAAATGTAAGACCAGCTTTTACGACACAACATTGCCATATATACACTACCGCTCTAAGGTTTGGAAACACCCAGAAAATGAAGTGATTCCAGGAAAAGTCTTAATTTTTTCCATGAAATAATATGCAAAATGAATAACATATGTACTAAAGATATTGTCAAGTTTAGAGATAATAGTTTCTGCTTGAAATCACAATTCTGTGCCACAATGATCATCTATTTGTAGTAATTAAAAATGTTGTAGCATTAGAGCTTGATTACTTCTTCCCCAAATAGGTCTTTAATAATTTGGAGCACTCCAGCGTCTCCAACATCTTGTCATTTGTTCTGTGCCTCACAATGTTTCTTTGATTTCAATTCCTCAAATTAGAATTATGTGTCTATAACTTTTATCAAGCATCTTCCATCTGTTTTCTTTTGCCCATTTCATTTTTTTTCTTTTGTTTGCCAATCTCGGATATGCCCTTTTCTTTGAAACATTGCCTAGAAGGCCACCATTCTCGACCCTCTTCACTGTCGAGGATGATACTGGTGTTTTATAGGTACTATTTAATAAATCCCGGAGCTGGTGGGCATCTGTTTTATATCTGCATTAGTCTTATTTCTGTTCACATTGTGCAATCCAATTAGATTTAGGCAGAAAAAGAAATGCTGTGTACCAACACATTTTCCACAATATATCTCTTTTCTTGGCCGCTACGGAATGCAGAAAGATTACATTCGGGTTCGTCCAGGTGTTCAAATGAATAAACATAGCTTGCATGCATTCCCCATTCATGTGAGCCACTGATCACTGCTGCTCCATCTCCATCTATGGGATATCCCATATTGTATGGCTTTCACTCACCGCATCAACTGCACCAAATCGCCTACATTTTGTTCCTGGAATAGTTCCAAGTACAGGAACACATTCGCTTTTTTTTTTTTTAACTCTGAACTATGTACAACATATGATGATCAGGTGCTAATTAGATGACTAGCTTTGCATTGAAGGGCCTGATACAGTTTGAATGATGAAAAAGGTGTGTGCCACCTTTTTCCTGCCAGCATTTTTTGAAATATGTGTGTCCAGTCATGAAGTGTTCAGTGGTTAAGTTGTTGCAGTGATGTATGCAGTGGTTGAGTTGTTCTGTGTGTGTTTATGAAAGAGAGACAAGCTCAACAAGTTCAACATGCAACACAACTTTATTCAATCTTGTCACCCCTTCTGGTGGATGATCTCTAGTCCCTCCACGTATCACTTGTTTGTGCCTCTGTGTGTATGCTTGAGTGTGCATCTTTGCGTGGCGTCTTTGAAAAACATGTTTTTGTTTGTGTCAGGAGCCTGCAGGTGTTTGAGGAAACAGGTGTGGCCCACAGCAGGCTGCTGGAGCAGCAGAGAGAACAGGAGGGGGGCGACTTTCTTGGGGGGCCACTTAGATTCCCAGACCCCTGCATCTTCTGGCTCCACGCTGACATGCAGGGTGAGTGTGCACAGGTATACACACGTTTCTGCTCTCACATTCAAATATATGTACCTGTCTAACTGTCTATAGTTACAGCAGTAGAACAGCACACACCTGTCTAGGGAGTAGTTGACCAGTCCCTGCACAAGGATTTGCCAAGTGTACCATATTTTCCTGACTATTAACTGCACCGTTTATAAACCGCATCACTATATTTTATGTCATTTTATAAAACAAACCTGTGTGTTGACACACCCATATATTAACCACAGTTTATTCAACTTAAAACTAAATGCCATGTAGTGATGCTGTGAGCGCTACTATTGAAGTCAGCAAGTAATGGGTTGCTACGCAACACCTGAAACCTCAAAGTTCTATTTGCCTGGAGAAGTATTTTTTCTAAGCGGAAATCAGGAAACGGCAACAAAATCGTTAAAGAGGTATTTTGGAGGAATGTCTTCTATCGTTTTGGCGAGTAACTGTATAATAGGCCGGATGATGTATAGTTTGGAGGTCATTATCTAAAAAATAAATCGACTTTCAAAATAAGACTATACCGCGGTTGAAACGGTATAGCCAAATCTCTCCCGGTAGACACATTTCTACAGTTGCACGGTATATACCGTCATACCGCCCAGCCCTACTATGCCCTACTGGGCTGGTTGGCTCTCTCAATGCTGCTTGCAAACATCCTCCTCTTCTTCTGCCTTCTATGACAGCCCCTAGAACCATGTGGTAAGAAGTTGGGAAATTTGGCACATTGGTTAGAGACAGTCCCATGACTCTCTTCCCCACGACTCATGCCTGCAATCTCTTGCACCACCAGCGGGTCAAAGTTTGAGGTGCATTTATGTCTGTGTTTGTGTGTGTGTTTGTGTGTGTGTGTGTAGAAGCAAAGTTTGAGGTGCATTTATGCAACATTTCAGCCGTACGCCCAGTTTTTGAATACGAGGAACCATTGGATTTCTTGGATCAAGCTGAGTTCATCACCCTATAACATCAATTTCCGCCATATTGCATGTTTGCATATTGCACAAATTTGCCAGAGATAATCTTCAGATCAAGCCTCACAAAAAGTAATCATATGGATTTGTAATTGTCCAAATGGTTTGGCCCCATTACAGCCAATCAAAACCTGCTTGGAGTTGGGAGTATGAAATCATTTAGTTCACTAGCAAGTGTGCTGGTCACTGTCATATTCTCACTTGTACTCATGCATTGTACTCTCATTGTACTCTGTATACAGTGCACTATTATCATGTAGTGCTTCTTAGGCTATACTGAAATATGATCCTAACCAATGCTTCTGTAGATCAATGAAGTGCTTCCCTTTATAGTTCGACGTTTTTCTAAACCCCACCATCCCTCTTCTACTTTACAACCACAGCTCTGGATAAACGGTTGGATCAACGGGTAGAGGAGATGCTCACGCAAGGCCTCATCACTGAACTGCAGAATTTCCACCTGGGCTTCAACCAACAGATGGTTCAGGAGAACTGGTGTGTATATATGCGCACCTAAACATAAGAATATCCCCAAAGGTCCCAGGAGAATAGGTTTAGACAGAGAACACATACACACACTCACACACACTTACACACACACACACACACACACACTTACACACTCACTTACACACTCACACACGCACACACACACACACACACACACACACACACACACACAAGCTACCACTAGTGTACAATGGGGTCCAAAAGTGAGAACACATCTAAAATTGTCCTGGTATTAATCAGGAAGTTTGAGAATTTACAAATATTTAAAAACTCAAAGTGATATGTATAATGAAGAAATGCTTGTCTAAAACAAGATAGTTCTAAAACAAATAATGTGCATACCTTCTCTAAGAGTGATAAGCTGTGCATTTATTAAGCTTTTATGATTAAGAGCATTAAAAACAATCCACTGTTCAATAGTCACATGAATGGGCAACAATTGCTTGTTTTCCTAATTGGCGGCCTTGCACTCGTACACACGCTGTTCCTAAGGGGACTGCATCTGCTGGATTTGAAAGGACTGGCAAAACACTGCTTGTTATCAGCCATCATTGGTAGTCACCATATTGGTGTGGACAATGTGATCTGTACCCGTAATCTCCCCTAATGTATCTCTACCTCTGTACCACTGCTTTATCTTCATCCTATCATGTATGTCCTTACATTTCTGTTTAGCACTATGCACATGAATACATTCTTCCTATGTTAGTCAGGACTACCAGCATGGTATCTTCCAGTCCATCGGTTTCAAGGAGTTCCACGAGTATCTGACAGCAGACAGCGAGACCAGCCCGGAGGAGCACAACAGGCTGAAGAGCAAAGGTGAGAGTTGCCTTGATCAAATACAGATGAAACCTTCGCTCATTTCCCATTGGATGTGTTCAGGTCTGTGTCATGAAGAGAGACCCAGTCTTCCACACTCCTCTCTTGGCATATGGTTATGGCATGTGCTCTTCTCTCTGCTCTTGGTAGTTTTGTTTCCATGTAAAAACTTCTCTTTAATATTCTCATTCACTCTCAGATGGTCTCCCGCTTTAAACGTGTCCCTTGCACCATTTCCCTCTCTTTCTCCATGACAGGTGTTGAGGCTTTGAAGATTGCGACACGCCGTTATGCTCGGAAGCAGAATAAGTGGGTTCGAAACCGCTTCCTTAAGAGTGAGTGACCACTGGGGTTTACCCTGAACCTTTACTGTTGATGTCTGCTCTTTCTGCTTCTTCTGCAAACTTGAGCCTCTCTTACGGTTTCTCCTGTATAGTGGAGTGAGTAGAGTCCTTCAGTACATCCTGGTGTTTTAGTATTTCCTGGTACTCGCATGTCTGCCACACATGAACTAAAGCTAATTTAATAACTTGGCTAAATAATTTTGCTAATTTAATACCGTGTGCAAGATCCTAAGTGCAAACATGGGTGGTCAGAGCACTGGGAAGTACTAGTAGGAACCCGTATTAGGGGAAGGGGAGGAAACTGGGATACTAACCCTGCTCACCTTAGGCACTCAAACAGAAGGACAAATAATATGGCCATCAGTATTAATGACATTTGCATTTGATCCAGAGAGAGAAGAATAGGTAGAAGGAGAGGCTGTCCAGCATGGTGTATATTGTATATTGTGACAGATCCATTACTGCTAACTATAGGATGCACTGAAGAGGAATGTTTTTAGTCTAGACTTCAATGGAGAGTGTGTCCACTTCTCGGATGTAGATAAGAAGATGATTATTATTAGGGTTCCTCCGTCAGGAGGAAACCTATTGTTATTGTAGGTATTATTATTATTATTCTAGTGCAATGGGAGTCAATGGCAGCCCCTAGAACCGTATGGTAACTTTTTCTGAAATTTGGCACACTCATTAAGGACAGTCCCTTCTTCACTCACACCAAGTTTCATGTCTCCCACTAGACCACACTAGCGCCACCAACGGGTCAAAGTTGGACTTTTGTTAACACTGTAACTTTTGAACCGTTTGACCGATTTTCAAAAATGAGGTACCATTGGATTCCCTGGATCAAGACGAATTCAACACACCCTATGCCGACAATTTCCGGTTATACAGATTTTCCGCAATTTCCGGTTTTATCAAAAACCTTTGAAAGGCCTCCACTCCTACAATTTTTGTCAAATCTTCTTCAAAATCACCAGAGATGATCTTCAGACCAAGCCTCACAACATTTATCCAACAGAATTTTGATCCTCACAACCGTTTGTCCGGTACAGCCACTGAATTTCAGCAGAAAAGCCATCAAACAGGAAGTGAAGTCATATCTCAGCAAATCTTTCAGATATCAACGCCAAACTTGGTATGCACGTGGAAGACACTACAACATGTCCCCATGTGCAAAGGCAACTTCATATCTTCAAAAATGATTGATATGAAGCAGATTGCATTAATCGCTAACGCTAAAATAATGCTTTACACATTTTTCATTCAAAAAGTGATACTCTGATTCAATCACAAGTTCATATGAAGACACTTGAGAATGTTTAGTACACAAATCTGAAAAAAAGTTGACTGTAAGATGAAAAGTAGATTTTTGGTGAATATTTGAAACATGCATGCTTGGCTAATTGCTACCACGATTTCCAATATAATCTGTCCCTGTCTGCTCCTTCGCTCCCCGCGCGGCTTGCCCCAATTCTCACAGACACAAACTTTCACCTGACACACCAGCGCAATGTAATTTAGCCGGGTAGCTTTAGGACCCAGGAGTTTATAGGCAAGCCCACGGGTGACGGGCTACATTTGTTAGCTTTAGGATCCAGTAGCTTCTAGACAGCCCATGGCTGACGTGCTGTTTTCTTAAAGTGGCATTATACAGTAATTGTACATCAGGATTAGGGTTAGGATAAGCAGTTTTACCTTAAAATAACAGTTTTAAAAAAATTGGGGCGCTACAATGACTTTTCATATGGAGAATCGCCTCCGTGCCATTGCCATACCAGGGTCCGTAGGCATATTACTGCTAAATGTAGGTTTGCTGAAGCTGCCCAATTACTACTGTCTGCTGAACTAGTAAGTAACTTATTTGCCGTCTTGCTTAGTCTTGTGTGTTGCACTTGATTGGTGTTTGACTGTGTTAGGACAGTTGTTGACGAACTAGTTTGTCATAATGTCAAAGTCAGCACATTTCAAGAGATTTCGTTAGTTTTAGCCGCTAGCATATCGTTAGCGATTAGCAATTGTTCCGTTATGCTACTTTAATAAGACCTGCAAGAGTTTAAATTGCCGTGTTGTAATGGAGTCAATTGTTTGCTGCGAGGTTTACTGAATGCTTTAGGCATTAGCTCCGTGTACTTCAGGTAGGCTGGCAACTCTTACTACATCCATAGTAGCTAGCATATTTGCATGGTGTTCAACCTGGTGAGATGTAGCCTAATGTTTTTACCACATAGCGACAGACTCCTCAGCCGTTGACGTGACTGTGGACGAGTGTTGAGCAGCGAGGTTACAATTCAACAGCCCTCGGTATGTTTTGTTACATAAGTTAAGAACATTTATATAATGATGCTGTTGCTATTGTGTAACTAATACTGGCATTTCTACCACAGGTAGTGTCCAGCAACTGCCACTGTTTTTCCCACATTAGTTTCTCATTGTTTTATTTCTTTCTGTTCTCTGTTTTGTTTAGCTTAAGGGCCTGTTTTGTGTGCGTTATTATTTTGGAGTTATATCTGTATTTTGAGCCTTGGTTATGCTAGGCTTGCTAACCTGGTGACAGAGCTACCAACTCTCACGGTTTCGCCGTGTGACACACGCTTTTGCATGTTTTCACACGCACTTCACGCTAAAAAAATTCAGATTTTGGGCCGGGACGCGTTCGTTCCTTTGCAAACTCCCCGACGTTATATGCCGCTAAGGAGCGCATCTGTAAACCTATTCGCTGCATAGACATCCTATTTTCCCCGAAAGTCCCGAAGTAATAGCGACAGCAGAAGAGTTACAAAGAGAGACAACTGGGGGAGAAACTCGCGAAGAGAATCTATCGCTGAAGAAAATCTTCATCTCCAATCTGAGCAGAGACTAGGTATGTTAATGACATGTGGTTCAATTAAGTACTCACTCTCTTAAACTTTAAATCTTGAAAGAAATTATTCGTTTGTGTTTGTGTGTGTGAACTTGATTTTGTGTGGTGAATGTAAACTCAGCTGTCATTACAAGCAGCAGGAGAGCACCTTGTTAACCTCGTGGTATACTGCATGCTCAAATCATCATAGCATTGTTTATTTAGGCTGCTCACATAGCATTTATCTTTTTATTAACAGGCCAAAGAAAAGGACTCACTCTGAAGACTTTTCCAAACAACACTTTGAACAGGTAAGATGTATTCCCAAAGAATTTAACATAAAGACAGGAATGATGAGGTATGTTCACTCCTAAACTGCACCTGAGTTATTCTTATATGGCTTTTCCTCGAACATGTGTATGAACTGCTGCTGGTCGATGACAATATACCTATAACTTAACAACCTGTAACTCTACTTTCATAAATAGGTTTCCCCATCTCCTCCCATACCATGGGCCAGAGGAGCATGACCACCTGGGTGAGAAGTTTCTGAATTATCAGACCATGCCAACCACCTCCCTTCAGGACGAAACTGAGATGGAAAGCTTCTGGGCTGGAATGGCAACACGGAAACATAAGGTATACTTTTTTTTGGCTTTCTTTTTGGCAGGTGTGGCTTGGCTACATCTGTTGCTATTATTGATGCATGCCTATATTGTGTCATACATGATGCAAACTATGCATGTTGTATCTGAACTTTGTTACAGTGTACTTACAGTATTAATCAAAACAAAATATGGTATGTTTTTCCATTTTGTTCTTTGTTCATTCTCAATAGGTGGCAGGAACCAAAGAATTTGAGAGGCTTGTTGCCGTCGCCAAGCTGGTCCTGGTGTTGCCCCATTCGAATGCAGATGCTGAGAGGGTGTTTTCAGTGTTCAGTGGGACTGAACAAAACTAAGACCAGAAATAGCCTGGCATTGGATGGCACCCTGTCTTCAATAATGGCCATAAAGATGGCCGACCTGGAGCCCTGTTTCAGATGGGAGCCCCCCTCAGAGGTCATCAAGGCCTCCAAGAAGGCCACAGGCCAGTACAACCTTGCCCACAGATCTTAGAAAACGACTAACCAGGTTCTGATCTGCACCTGATACCTCATTTTTAGTTATTTTTGTCATGTGTTGATCTATTGTATTGCTTAAGAAGGCTACTGTTTAAGCACTTTATTTGTTGCACTTTTTTGTTTGATGGAACGTGTGGTTGGAGGCTTTGAATAGTGAAAAGTATTTCTCCCTAACTAATCTTGTGTCATTTTTTGCTGTTCATAAATCGTTAAGTGCTCATAAATCATTAAATACAATTATTAACAATATAGGTTAGGTTCCAGTTAAGAATTAGTTGAATACCATTGTAATCAAAATGTCAATCAACCTACCTTGGTAAAATCTTAAACACAGGTCTATTAATTAGGCTATATTGTGGTACATAGACAGTCATTGAGGCACAAGAATAGTTTTCTGGTTGAATGTTCAGCTCAAGTCTAAAAGGCCCTACAAGTCATGATCAGATGAACATGAATCAGAATAAGTTCAGGTATTGCACATCTTTAGCATACCACCCAAAAATCCACTAGAATGCAGGAAATAACATCTACTTAAACCAAAATGTCCTGGGGGTGGACCTTCAGCTATGTCTTTGCTTCACAGAATGTAACCAATGTTGTCCATCTCCAGTAGGCCCCACAGTAGGCAGACTTTGGGCCCCAAAAACCAACAGAATGCAGAGCACAACATGGGTACAACGCCAAATTAATTCCAATTCCCTGATATCTGAGCCACCCAACGTGTGTAGCTGCGTGCGCGGCAACATTTTCTCACTCCAAGGTTTTTTGAAAAGTTGGCAGCTCTGTGGTGACACGTTTTAGTACACTTTGCAGTGAGTGTGTTTGCCCTACAATGAGTTGCAGTCAAATTTGGCAAAATTGCTAGCTTGGATATTATCTTTACATTTAGATGGGTTGGTGGTTACAAACAATGAGGATGCGCATGCAGCTTCAAGGCAGAACAATGCCTACCATTTCACCTTTACTGTATATGTTCCATCCACCCCCCCTTTCTGAATAAAGTTCCATTGATCTGATTTGTTGCTATCTGTTGCTATAAAAACCATTTTAGCCAAGCTAACTAACATTGTTTTTAGCTAGCTGACATTACCATTCAATCACAAACAAAACATGAATAGAAATAACTTGCTAACAGGGTCCTCACGTTTAATCAAAAGCTTGTAGTGAGATGCATGACCCCCCGAGACAAGCTTTCATGTTATTAATCCTGTTGGTCACCCTGATTGTGCATGTTGTGTAGTTAAATGGAATGAGAGAGTCTGACCATGATAAAGTATTGTCAAGCTGCTGTACCATCACAAGGTACACTTGCAAACAGCTGGACATTAGCTGTACCTTGGTCCAGTTCACTGCATGCCTCTTGTCAGTTGTGTATGACTGAGACTAGAGAGATGTCAATTCAGGGAGAGTTCCTATAACCATGGATTTTTAACCAGTTTTGGGAAATTTTGAAAACAGTGTTATTGTGTGGGACTACGTTTTTTGGGCTACTTCTAATCCTCATGCGGCCGCCGCATTTATCCCTTGGCGTGACCTGCACTGGGAAAGAGGGAAACAGCATGGATGGGGAAAGTGTGTGGGCAGAGCAAGCAGTAGTAGTACATAACCTACAAACGTCCTTTAGTGAAGTGTATCCTCACTTTCATACAGTTATTGTTGTAATCAAAGCTTTTAAAGAATGGATCTCTGCATTAAGGGCCTGACCAGAGCACAGGTGGCCTGACAGAACACGCTTCAAAGTTGTCACTTTCAAAAGGGTGGCATTTTAACCCTGTCAGTCCAAAATGTCTAAAACTTGGTACCCATGACTTATTGCTCATGGGAAACAAAAAAGTCTCAAGAACCCATAATGTCACCAGCATGGATATTTCTCCACAGTGACAATTTCTGAATAATTTAAAAAAATGACTTCAAATCGGCCATTGATCCAATTAGCTGTCCAATGTTGTGTACATGTATGAAACACATGTCAGTGTCATGTCAATTTTGTAATGATTGGAATGTTGAGGAGGAACCCGCCATTGCTGCCTGCAGCTATATTTATTATTATTATTATATTCCACAGCGGGTCAATGGTAAAAGGCTCTGGCTCCTGTTGTGCTTTTTGATACTCTTGGAATATTTCAATTGGAAAGATTTAGTTTGTAATGGCAGTAAAAAACGTTTCATGTAAATGTAGTCTGCTACTATTTCTCCTACAAAAACACACTCTGTATATGTTGAAACGCTTTTCAATGGCTTGTAAATAAAATTATCTAAGTAAAAAATGTTGGGGTGCCAGGTAGTTTGTCTTACCAATGGAAAGTAGAAAACTTTTTTTACCTACATTAATTACAATAAATCAAAATTATTTCAAGGGATGCCCTTTTTTTGATATATTACCAGCCAAAAAAACAAAAACCATTACAAGGGATGCTTATACACTGAAAATAACCCCTTTTTAACAGTGAATTATGTTTCAAATTTCATTAAAAAAACTAAATAAAATAGTTTTCCCCCTGGCCCTCACCAAGAAACCACAATCATATTCAGTAAAGTACATTTGAGTATGATGCCTTTTTTCAACACACCGAACGCATTTTTGGCACTAAAGGTTCTCCATGGTTTCATGTCAATTCAATGTTAACCCAAAATCCCACTGTGTTCACAGCTGGTCCTGACCCATCTTCTGTTCTCCAGGGCCAGATTCTAATGTGCCCCCTGTATATGGCCTAGATGTGACGGATCTGTCGCAGTGGGAAGTCACAGTCCTCAAGCCTGCTCTGCACATCCTAGAGAGCCTTCAGAAGGCAAGTGTGTGTGTGTGTGTGTGTGTGTGTGTGTGTGTGTGTGTGTGTGTGTGTGTGTGTGTGGGTGGAGTTGAGGGCAAGTCTGTGTGTGTATGTGGGTGGAGTTGATGTACGAGCCTTCAGAAGGCAAGTCTGTGTCTGTGTGTGTGTGTATGTGGGTGTGTATGTGGGTGGTGTAGGAGCCTTCAGAAGGCAAGTCTGTGTCTGTGTGTGTGTGTGTGTGTGTATGTGGGTGGTGTAGGAGCCTTCAGAAGGCAAGTCTGTGTGTGTGTGTGTGTGTGTATGTGGGTGGAGTTGAAGGCAAGTCTGTGTGTGTGTATGTGGGTGGAGTTGAAGGCAAGTCTGTGTGTGTGTGTGTGTGGGTGGTGTAGGAGCCTTCAGAAGGCAAGTCTGTGTGTGTGTGTGTGTGTGTGTGTATGTGGGTGGAGTTGATGTAGGAGCCTCCAGAAGGCAAGTCTGTGTGTGTGTGTGTGTGTATGTGGGTGGAGTTGAAGGCAAGTCTGTGTGTGTGTGTATATGGGTGGAGTTGAAGGCAAGTCTGTGTGTGTGTATATGGGTGGAGTTGAAGGCATGTCTGTGTGTGTGTATGTGGGTGGAGTTAGGGTAGGAGGATTTCATGGTTGTATAGGTCTGTTTTTTCTGTGTGTGTGTGTTTCTATATTTATGTATATTGTATTTTTCTACGGTGTTTCTAGTGGTGGGAATCTAGAAACTAGGCTTGTCTTTTAATTAATTAACAAGGTCAAACCTTAAATTAGCCGTATTTTCTTCCAAACCATGCTCGCCTGTGTGCTAATGACATGAGAGAGAGAGTCAGCATGCTATGGTTCCCTGTTCATACGTTCTCTTCCTTCCCGTGATTCGGATGAGTGCAGTCAGTATATTTCATCTAGCTAAGTTGTGCCACCAGAGCTTTGCAACCTACTGTTAGATTTGGACATAAAAAAGGATTATGTAGTCATTTCATTTACAGAGCAAACGCATGAAAGACAGATTGATGAAAGAAAAGCCACGGGAGAACAAGATAGGAGGGTGGAGCAGCACAAACCAGACATACCACTAAGTCTATGGACACAAGCAACATTGAGATTGACACTAGCTAGCTAAAGTGTGCTAGATATTTATGTCACAACTAACTGCACTGCATTGGACAACTGCTGTGCTCCAGTTTCTACCTAAATGTATCCCGCTTCACCTGTGCTTTGCCACCTACCAAACCTTAGTAGAATTTCTTGTTCACTAACATTAGCATCAGGGAGTAGGGTATAATAATAATAATAATATAATAATAGGTTTCATTGTTTATTGTTGAATTGAAGGAGCTTTTTAGAGCATGAGTGTTAGGAAAAAGACTGCCATCCACATGGAGCATTCACAACAGAGGTAGAACAAAAAGAGTTCACGTTTTTTTTGCCACTAAAGTTGGCTAAGTTTCCTTTGTCGTGCGGGGGGGCCTTCGGTTCCACCCATTACGCGTAGATGATGCCGCCTTTGTCTACTCTCCAGATAATCAGTTGTAAGCCCACCCTATAATAATATTGATTCGATATTGAATATGTATCCAAAGCTGATGGATTTGTGATGATTTCATTTCCACTAGTCTTTTCATTTGTGTCAGTCAAATTTAGCTGGTTTCAAAGTAACTTTCATGACTCAACATCCTCTCTGGCATTTCTCCTGTGTGATAGGGTGAAGCGCCTTTGATTGAACCAATGAGGCTGGAGGGGGCAGGGCAGAAGAACAAGAGGAGCCAACACACCTGTGAGCTGTGTGAGAGGATCATCATTGGAGATCTGGAGTGGAGCGGTAGGCCTTTTACACACCAATACACTTTTACATCACTGTGGACCGGAGTATTATGATCAAATGGAAAGAGTTACACTGATATGATGTTTTACACATGCTGAGTGAGTCCAAAGGGATGGATTTTTGTATGTGGTTGTGCATTCTGAATTATTTTTGTTCTATTCCTCTAGCTCATCTGAGGTCTAAAGCCCACCAGCATCATGTCAGGAAGAAACGGAGGTCAGAAGCCACTTCAGAGCACCAGTTTCCCCAGCACACCGACTCAAGGCCCATCCCATCAACAGAGGCCTCCACTCGGGATAGGTCTGGAACTCAAATCCCAGGCCCTGAAAGAACCAAGTCACAGGAAGACATGCCATAGAAGAGACCAGGAGAAGCTAGCGCCTGCTAAGTGGACAATCACCACAGATAATGAGAATGTGTGGGCCGTAGGCCTCAGAATGTTGCTATGCATGTTCCTCTCATGACAATCTTTAGAGATTGTCTTTTAGATTGACTGTAAGACTATCAGCAGCTCTAAAAATGTGCTCATACGTTCTGTAGCCGTAAGGGGATCCGCTCTACTCCTGCACAGAGGCAGACGGTGTCCTGTTGATTAGGAAACCACCTGTCTGCAAAACTGAAGAAATGTTCCTTTTGTATTGTATGTGTGTGCCATCTGTCATCGCTATTAAACTGTTTTTAAAATTGTCCAAGCTAAATTCTCAAATTTCTCAGATTTAGGAGCAGACTGTCTTTCTGTTTTTGTCTCTGGTCGTGTTAGAGATGGATTAGTTGAATGTTGTTGAAGATACATGTCAGAGATTACATCAAAAGTGTTTTTGCCTGGTCATTTCGGTTAGAGTACGAGTAGTTCTACTACTAGAAACAGGGGTGACTTACCATTACAGAACACTTTCCTATTTCTTCAAATAAAAAAAGTATGAATGTATCCTAGGGCTAAATTAGGGGAGGGAGGCACACCAATAGAACCAGTTTATTGACAAAGTCAATGGTCTATAATTTCCATTCTACCTAACTCTAACAACTGAATTTAAAGACATGAACATATTATCAAGGGTATTGAAAACAATGTGTATTCTTTTTTGAAAGCATGCCAGGAGTTACCTTCGAGGATATCCGAGACAGATTACTGGCATGGACCCATAACACAGGTTTGCTCCTGCTTCTTTGCTCATACAGAAATGTGTCGGCATAATGCACCACTCTTCCAATAAAGGGAACATGACATTTTTGGGCAGATGACTCCATCTTGGGCAGTGATGGTTTGTGATTGCCGCATTGAAATGTTGAATTTTATATTGTCATAGTATTCATTACAGTGGAGAGAGCAGATTATGCCTCTTGGGCCTTACCACTGAAAACAGACTGGAGCATTATAGTTCTGTCAGCTGCTGCCCAACCTCGTTCATTAGCAATGCTTTCAAATAATGTTTGCCATCTCCAATTCGTGACCTTGACACAATACTAACATCACGTTTTGCTGCTGAACCATTTCCTGCTTGGGAAAATGAAATGCTAAATACAATATTGCCACCAGCAGCTGGTTATAACCGTTTCAGTCCAATCCCAATCTCATCATTCTCAACCATTTCCCTCGGCTGTTCTTTGGTACACTCATTCAAGAACTCCTTCCATATAGCTATCACAAAGTATCATCGTCATCTGAGGGCAACTCAGGTCAACAATCCAAATAAACAAACCAACCAACTAATTCAACAATACATTTCACCACCAAAGAGTCTATTTTTTGTCAAAGCACTTCTGTCTAAACTTCTGTCTATATAAACATTGTGCGATGTGTTTATGATTGCTTCACTTTCAGCCTTGTGCTGGGAGTGAGCCCGATTGCAATTGTTGTTTGTCTAATTAATACATATACTTATATGCAGCTCCGGAGTCCTTAGGTAACTAGGGTGAATTTCCACCTATCAGGTAGCCTCTAGGAAGAGGTAGCCTCAAGGAAGAGGTAGCCTCTAGGCACACGAGGAGTGCAGAGCAAGGACTGCCCAAATAAAAGCTGTGGAATTAAGAAACTAAATCTGTGTTGCTGACGTCACAAAATTACGGTTTTTGGTCATTAAATTATATTGCTGCAATGTAAGGGCAACGTGACTGTGTTAGTTGACATACAGCTACATTTAATTCCTCAAATGAAAGCTTTTTCACTTACCTGAGAATGTCCTGAATATCACAGCTTGCCACAAGATGAGAAGGCAGACACTTGTAAATCCATGTGATGCTGACACAATCGCAATGATACTAATAAAACTTAAGAAGAGCAATAGTGTGATTGCTTGCGTGTTAAACATCTCTGGGTTACTCAAATAGTTTGCCGTTTTGCAGCTATCGTGTGAGAATAATTTGCTCTGGTATCACATCAGCATAAATGGAGTAATACTTTATTCTTGAGTAGGTTCCAAGTGCTTCCAGTGACACACACACACACACACACACACACACACACACACACACACACACACACACACACACACACAACTCAAGGGTCCAGTCGGGGTTTACTGTTCTCATTTTGACCAGGAAAATCCACATAAATATAAAACAAACACTTCAGTTTCAATGTAATAACTCCAAATTGAATGTAATAAATGACAATAAGTTTATTGTTGCACAAAATGTACAAAATAACAAGCAAATGGGCAGCACCCCCCCCTCCCCCCAACACACACACACACATACACACACACACACACACACACACACACAGACACACACACACACACACACACACAGACACACACGCACACGCGCACGCACACACGCACGCACGCACGCACGCACGCACGCACGCACGCACGCACGCACGCACGCACGCACACACACACACACACCTTAGCTGTGTTTGCCAAAACATGAAGTCGAAAATTTGAGACCTAAGACTATGGCATGTCTGCTGGCCCAAGCCAAATACATGGTTCTGAGAGTCACATACCCAACACATACCCAATTAAGTTCACAGAACAATTCAAAATGAATTAAAAACACGGTATTTACACATCTTATCTGACCTTCTGCAGCATGCCATCTAGAGATTTATACAGAGTATGCCTGTTAACATACCCATGTATAGAAAATATATGATCAAATGAAGTGGGACTAAGGACTACAGCCATCCAAACTACAGTACTGTGTCACTCTCCTCATTCTGATAAAAACACATTATCTTTCCTTTTTCAAATATCCACATGTCACAATGTCATGTAAAAATTGCTTCATACTAAAGGACGGAATCTCTAGTTAATCATAAGCACATTTGTTTTTTCTTTAGCAGGCCTCTTAGATGCCTGATGGAAATTTCTTAGAGCTCTCCCTTATTTACACCAAAATGTTACTCAACCTCCTGCAAGTATATGGGTGTGTACGTGTTTGGGGTGTGCATATGTTTGCGTGTGTGTTCTGTGTATGTGTGTTATAAGAATGTCCCCTTGAGTGGATGGCTGCCTCCAGTCCTTCCATTGTTCCTTCCATTCAATGCTCTCTGGCTAAAGCAGGCGAATGTTGATGTTGATGGAGGGCTTTTTCTGGGAGTTTATAGTCCTCACAGACATCTGTGTTTCTATGTGTGTAACTGCATTGGATGACAGAGGAAGGGAGAGAGGGGGGGGGGGGGTTGCCTCTGGCCCCTAAAACAGAATTTATTCCCCCGCCTCTGGCACCACAGGGCCAAGCGGGGGGCCACAGTGGAACAGCACACGGTGATGGAGCAAGATGGAGGTGATGGAGGTGCTGCCGTTTGACTGTGGGTGTGTGTCTGTCAGTAGGAGCCATGAGCCTCAACATATTTCCAGCCATAGGCAAGTGCTCACAAAGAAACTCTTCAGAGTAGTTTAACCTTTGAGTTAACATTACTTTATGGCTGTGGCTGGAGTTTGGCCATCACTGTACAGCATTGATGAGAATCTCTAATAGAAAATCTTAGTTCATTAACTCTATCGTGTGCTCTTTTGAGAATGTTACAGCAGTAGAACAGCAACACAAATGGAACTTCATTAGAAATGAATATTTCCTTTCTTTGTCTGAGATATGGCATGACGGGCTGGTTGCTGTAGGGGTCTATAACGGAACCCTACAGATCCCAGAACTCAGAGGTCAGAGGTCACGCGGTCATCAGTAACAGGCATGGAGGAAGCATGTACGTATGTCTATCAGCAGATGGAATCTAAAGGGCGACATTATCTCAAGTCTACTCATCTTCCTTTCAAATCTTCTTACATTGAGATGGAGATGGAGATGGAGATGGAGATGGCAAGATTTGGAGTGCAAAAGGACTCTGGCATCAGGGTTAATTTAAACCTTTACTCCTAACCAGAGGCATATAGATAGTTTAGATAATTCTATTTCTTTTCTTTCTGGATCCCTTTGTTTCTGCTTTTGGACATTAATATATTTCTACATTCTTTTTTCTCCTTGTTTATTACATAAAATGAGAGGCATGATGATGAACGCTTTACAGTATATATACTTTTTTTCCTTACTCTTTTTTTTTCTCCAGGTTATTGATACTGAGATGGGTTTAATGTTTTCACGCTTGTAAACAAACACTTTTCTGAGGTTGGATCACCCATAAGTAGCAGATTCAAGCATTTCTATCTCGGTCACTCCTCCTTCCTTTATGTTCTCTTTCTCTCTCTTTCATTCTTCCTCGTTCCCCGCCGTCTTCATCCGCTCTCACTGGAGCAGAGCTCGGATTTGTTTCGAGGTGCTGTCATCATTTAGATGTCGTGTTGTGTACCTGTTGGGAGGATCACACACGGAGAAGAACTTCAAGCAACTGTACTGCGTAGACCTTAAACCTACAGTCCCTACCCCAGGGGTTTGTATTCTATTACACACAAAGCCTACTACATACTGCATACTGTACTAGAATTTGTGTTAGGTCTTTAAAATGGATAGTGCACCTGACTTTAGTGCCCTCACTATTTGTCATTGAGCACAACTCACATAAAATGTATTCCCTGCCCTCTACATTTGGTCATTTTGGTACTTTTGGAATCTTACGCAATGCAGTCGCACAGTTTATGGAGTCAGATAATCCAGTTATAGTGTCCCTTAATACGGTCTACTACTTTATCCACATACACAAACGATGAACCTACCGCAGTGCATTAAGCAGGCCTTCCACACTGTTTGAGGGCTGCTCTTTTAGCACCTTGATGCAGCCCTTCATCTGTGGAGAAAGAACATGCACACTTACAGAGACACTGCTCTCATGCATCTCTCATGCACATGAACATATGAAGAAGAAGAAAAACATTGTTGCTCCTATTCTTTCTCATATGGAACAGGAAACAAGCCATGTAACAGAGAGCAGTGGGTACTGAGCTGTGCTGGGGGTGTTGGGCTAACCCTTCCCAAAAGCACCATAAGCCTAAGTAGTTCTATCTTACCAATCATCATCTTCTTTTGGACCATTTCCCTAAACCACTGTCACTGTTTGTTTCAGCATTGTTTATATTGACAGCATATATCAAGTACTACTACAAACTAAGTATGTGAAGGTTACATGCTTGAGTGGGAAACGTGAGTGGAATATTAGAATCACCCACAAGGAAAGTTTGTATGTGTAAAAAAATCATCATTGTTGGGAAAACGGGGCCCAGATGCCTTAAGAAACATATTAGCGACTTCTACAACTACAACAAGCTAAATACAACTCAGACAAGCACCCATGGATTGGAATCTCTTTGCTAGAACATCTGCCTGACAGTCTTGAACGTGTGTTGAGACACATTTGCGCTCTTCACGCATGCTGCATTAGCTCTGATTCTGAGTCAGAAATATTCCAATATGATACTTTGCATTCATGTTTGTACAAACAAGTAGGAATCCTCACGTCAATCTTGGAGGTCTTAGCGAAGGCGCCCACTGGATGGACGTGGTCATAAAGAATGATGACGCCCACCATGACCCGCATACAGAACAGCATGGTGTCTGTGTTGGTGAAGCGACATCGGTACTCACTACACGCGCACACACACACACACACACACACACACACACACACACACACACACACACACACACACACACACACACACACACACACACACACACATATATACACACACACACACATACACACACACACACACACACACACACACACACACACACACACACACACACACCAGATGAGACAGATGAGAGCACACATGTCAGTACATGATACTAGTATTGTTCTTATCAGACTTGCATTTTGAATGGACTAGTATGCATTTACAACAATTATTACTAAGTAAATTAGTGATAGAAAATGGATGGATGCTGGATTATTTTGATATGACATTGGAGACCTGTTAGTGAAGACTATGCTTTGATATTGAGTAAAAAGTACATTCATCAGCATGACAGCCCCACAATTTCTTAGAGAGGTACATGAAAGAGAAGGAAAGAGTGGGTGGAAATACTCACGGAGTCTCCAGCATCACACGACACACACATGCCATAGTGCTCAGGCAATCTGTGGTGTCTTCAATAGGCAGTGTCTTGTTCTGAAACAAAAAGTACACACTATTATGGGACCACTGCATTCACCGTGTTATAACTTGCACAGTTAGTGTTCAACAACCTCTGCATGCAGAACAGTATACTCAATGCACTAAATACATTATAACACTGATCTCAGTATGCTGTTACCAGTGCACTTAGGATGACTGCTTTAACCAGTTAACAATGTTTACTTCAATCAAATGGGCAACATTCATCAGAGAAAATGATTACTTGGTAAACAAATCCCTGTTGAGCAAATATTGTGGGTATTAGAAATGTAGTATTAGCATGTTAAATGGGAATTTTTTAGTCATACAAACCATATTTCAGGTGAATGCCACCACACATGAACTCAGTGGTCTCTCCTACAGTTGCTTAGATGTTGAAGTGAAAACATGTCAAACAGGGCTAGCCTGAATTTCCCTTGATGAAAATGAGAATATGTCGTATTTGACTGAAATTCCAGATACTGCCACTAAATCTCTCATCCATGTTAGCGTAGAAATACTGAACACAATGAAAGTTCACATACTTTGTTCTCTGAAGTGACGCACAACTAATTCCCAAATGGTTACTATCACTGCTGCTCATCATAGCCCAATACCATAAAGTAGCCCCAGACTTCAACATGCACTTCAAACTGGGCTGCTCCCTGCTCAGTAGCTAGCCCACAGCAAAAAATGAATGATTTGACTTTGATGCTGGCAGTGTTAACACCAAGTAACAGGAGGTCCGGTACTAGAACAGACTTAAGTCTCACCTCAGACACAAACTTGGTTGTTGCATTGCTCAGGGTCTTCAGCATGGGTGTAGCTTCAGCGTAAAACAGGGACATCCGATTGGCCATCTCATTGTTAACCTCATTCTCAGCCTCCAGCTGTCAGAGATTATAAACATTTGTAAAATCACCTCACATGTTGCCATATGATTCACACATTAATCCAAGCCTTTCACTGCCACTGCCAAAGCTCTAATAGTCTCAGAGTGTATGATGCATTAACTAGTCACCATAACATTATCATTGTTATGTAAAACTGTCTTTGAGCTCAACAGCTCTCTGTTGAGCTCAAAGACAGGTTTACATAACAATGATAATGTACAGATATGTCCAGATATGTACAGATATGTCTTTTGATATCCCTGCCCGGTCTGAAGAACCCTACTGTACAAGCCAGAAAGTGCAAAGTGTGGTGCACTGTGAACACGGCAATACCACTACTACTGTCTATCTATTGGCACACATCTTTTCTACAGTATACCTACCCTCACTTTAAAGTAAACTTATGCTGCTGTACATGTATCTGTATGTTTATAACTATATCTATATGTATATCTATATGTAGGACATGTCTTGTCTTATCTGTTGTTGTGCGTGTGCACTTTATATGTTTCACCGTGGGAGAGTGGGAAACGTTTTTTTCGATTCCTTTGTATGTCTTAACATGCAAAGTAATTGACAATAAAGCTACTTTGACTTTGACTTTGACTTTGAGATGAGATCTCTGTTACTGTAGCCCTTCTGGCAACCACTCAGCTCACCTGTTGATTGTTTAGTCGGTTTCTACTGATGGTCCTCCTGTAGTAGCTGAAGTCATTCTGAATGGCAGGATTAGTCATCTGGAAGGAGAGGGATTGAAGAATTTATACGACAAAAATCTATTAGGTCTTCTGTGAGTTTTGAAGGTCAAGATGAATCATGTTATCAATAAGACCTACTGTAGTTAACAGAATGTATCTTCTGTGATTAGATGTTGTATGTATATCAGATGCAGATATTGTATGTATTCATACAGCTATACAAATGAGTACAGGTTTTAGTTATATAGTTTTACTTTTATTAGTGGTGAAGGTGTACAGATTGTATCTAATCATATGATGATGCAGTTCTGCATATAGCTCAGCATAGAGATATCATTATGGAGGGATGCCCATATACTGCTTTTTAGCTTTGTTAGCTTAGTTAGCGCACAACTCTTTAGCTTTGTTAGCTTAGCTAACTCACAACTCTTTAGCTTTGTTAGCTTAGTTAGCTCACAACTCTTTAGCTTTGTTAGCTTAGCTAACTCACAACTCTTTAGCTTTGTTAGCTTAGTTAGCTCACAACTCTTTAGCTTTGTTAGCTTAGCTAGCTCACAACTCTTTAGCTTTGTTAGCTTAGTTAGCTCACAACTCTTTTATTGGGACAGCTGGCCACTCCAGGCAATAAAGTCTGGACATGCCACTGTGTGCAGTTGTCTCATGTATGTATGTATGTATCTGTGTGTGTGTGCGTGTATTTATGTATGTATTATACATTATAAATGTCTTTCCTGTAGTCTTCTGGCCCTGGTCTCTGATGTTTGTATGCTGAGTGTATGTTGGTGTCTCTATCTGCTCACCTTGAGCTCATCAAAGCTGAGCGTGAAGTGGAGGATCTCGGCGAACTGCTTTGCCAGTGCCTGCTCCCGCTCCAGGTGCTGCATAGGGGCATATGGCGGACTTGTGAGTGCCTCCAACAGGCTGCGTAGGGCATTCTCTGTGTGAATCATGAGACAGAACAAACAGCCTTAGTTGATGGTGGTGTGTGTGGTGTGTGAGTGGTGTGTGTGTGTGAGTGGTGTGTGTGAGTGGTGTGTTTGAGTGGTGTGTGTGAGTGGTGTGTGTGTGTGAGTGGTGTGTGTGAGTGGTGTGAGTGTGTGTGTGGTGTGAGTGTGTGTGGTGTGAGTGGTGTGAGTGGAGTTAGTGGCTAGCACTCCCATGATATATTTGCTACACTGTCGTGATGTATTTTGCATGATATGTGTGGTGAACATCCAGGACCATGACAGTGTTTTGATAGCTCGACTGATGAAGCAGGGTGATGGTATTATCACGGCTGTGGTTTTGGCTCCTAGGAAATATACAGACTACACAGATGAGCCAAAACATTATGATCGCCTGCCTCATATGTTGTTGCTCTTTGTGCTGCCAAATCAGCTCCAATCTTGCTTTGACAGTGCCCTGTGGTATATAGCACCAAGACATTAACGGCAGATCCCTTAAGTCCTGTAGATGGAGCCATAATAGGCTGGACTTGTTGCTGGACGGATGCTCAGATGCTCAGATGTTTGATTGGATTGAAATCTGGGGAGGCCATGGCAACACCTTTGACTCTTTGGTGCGTACCTCAAATAATTCCTGACCAATGTGTAAAGTGTGACAGGGGTGGGTTATTGTGTTGAATGAGGACACTGCTATTGGGAAATACCACTGCCATGAAGGGGTCTACTTGATCGGCAAGGACGTTTAGGGGCATGTCAGATTTAATATGCAGATAAGGCTGCCATTATCTTATCTCTCTTCATACAGCAATGACAGCTGTTCTTAGAGACATACTATGGCTGTTGCTTGGATACAGAGATGCATACTGTATGAATGACTCTGAAACTCAGCCGCCAATCAACAAACCCCTCAATGCTGTTGATATGATGGGTCTCTTTCATTCCATTGCAGGTCATATTTCTCTCTCTCTATCTCTCTATCTCTCTCTCTTTTTTTCCCTATACATCCTGCACATTCCCTACTGTCAGTAGTATGCCTTGGTATGTCTGTGGAGTAACCCCTCATGTTATATTCAAAGGCTGCTATTAATACAGGGTGATATGTCTTGTCTAGTTATCTGCAGAGACACTGGACTCCCTTTGGGGGAAGGGGTGTGTTTGTTTGATCATCATTTTTATGAGCCCAGTCAGGTTTAGTTTTCTCCTGACTCAGGTGTGCTTATATATTTACAGTGGCATGGGGGTGGGAAGTTGAATTCTAATCCAATCTTTGTGTGTATCAGAGATTATTTGTGTGTGTGTGTGTGTGTGTGTGTGTGTGTGTGTGTGTGTGTGTGTGTTTGTGTGTGTATGTGTGTATGTGTGTGTGTGTGTGTGTGTGTGTGTGAGTGTGTGTATGTGTGTGTATGTATAAACACATGATCACCATTCATCATCACTAATTGTGGTCAGATCTTGACTACAACACTGATGTGTAACATTTCATGTCTGATGGGCCTCAACAAATGTGGAGGGTCATTGGCTGTTTCTGCAGAGGTACCACTGTTGTCATGGTAACACCGCCTTAGCATTCAGCAGCAAAAGAAGAGAGGCAAGCTATCCCCTCTTGTTAGCTCAGCACAACCTGTTCTCAATGCTAGCCTTACTCATCCCCCACCCACTCTCTGTGTGTGTGTGTGTAATCGTGAAGAATGTGCTTTGTGATTTATTATATGCACTGATAGGTTACTGAAGAGCAGGGACAATATGGCTTCCCACTTACCCAGCCGGAGGGAGAACTCGTAGAAGCGTTTCAGTTTAGCCACCAGGGGGCAGACAGCATTCCAGGCCTTCTCCTGCAGCTGTAAGTCACCTGGATTCTGAATGGCCTGAGACAGAGAGATGAAGAGATCGAGGTTAAGGATGCCAGAGATAGAGAGATGAAGACATCGAGGTGAAGGATGCCAGAGAGAGAGAAGAAGGGGAAAAAAGGGTGGAAAGGACAGAGGGATAGAAAGAGAGGGAGGCAGAGAGATGAAAAGAGGGAGGGGAAAAACATTGGTGCTGGCATGATTCAGCTGAGTGAGTGAATCTGTGTAACTCAGTGTATTTTCCACAGCTACTTTATTTCTTAATGAAGGAGCGCATTTTGTTTTGTTCCTGCTTCAAGACTACTTGATACCATTAACTTGTTGCATGGAAGTCAGCCGGTTGACTTGTTGGCTGGCTCCATGGCATTTGTAGGTGTTCCAAATTTGAAGAATATACTTTTCTTCTCCTGAAATCTTACTTTCTAACCCCTCCTGGTGTAATCAAAGCACAATAAAGTTGCCTCCCCTGAGAGGGACAGAAATCATCCAATGCTCTCAGTCAACAGAAGAGGATGTACAGTCACATATCTATGGTTAATATAAGCTGTGGACATAAAGTCAGGTATCCAATGCTCTCTGTCAATAGAAGAGGACTGTCAATAGAACAATCACATATCTATGGTTAATATAAGCTGTGGACATAAAGTCAGGTATTCAATGCTCTCTGTCAATAATAGAGGATGTACAGTCACATATCTATGGTTAATATAAGCTGTGGACATAAAGTGAGGTATCCAATGCTCTCTGTCAATAATAGAGGATGTACAGTCACATATCTATGGTTAATATAAGCTGTGGACATAAAGTCAGGTAAGTACGATAAAGTCAGTTATGGCCTATGATTGACAAGCAAAATCAAAGCCTCAGTCCCCTCACCTCTCGTATCTCCTGCCCGGCCCCATTGTAGGACTGCAGCTCTGCCAGTATGCCATGTGCCTCTTCCAGGATGGCGCTCACCTGATTCCACACCGCTGTCTCTGCCTCTGTGGGCTGGGCATCTGAGCATGGGCGTCAAAGGTCAAAGGTTAGGGTTAGAGGCCAAAGCAAAGGTCAATTAAGGTTAGAGGCCAAAGCAAAGGTCAATTAAGGTTGACATCTCAGTCCTATTCCAGGTTTGTTAGACCAGTCAGAACACAGTCGTGTCACATCACCTCTGTCACACACTGACCCCTTTGATTGGCTAAATGAGGCTGGAGCATGAAGCATGGTCTACAGAGCATGCTAATCTTTTGCTACCAATATTTACCAACTTTTATTTAACTTGTGATGTCCTTCACAGGATTTAGGGAGATGAGGCTTCCGAAGTAGTTAAACAAATCAAATGGTAATGATGGTTGATGGTGTGTGTGTAGGTAAGTGTGTAAGTATTGATGGTTTTAACGTGATGTCACACATGAGCAGCACACCAGATCATGCATGTGATTTGTGTAAAAAAAAGCCTTTGGCCTTTGTTTTCTGTAGCTTATTAGGTATTGAATATGGCCAAAATGAAATATCATTGATAGAAAAATTGGGTAATTATTCTGGCAGTCAAAGGTATTTAAAAAGCCTTTGAAGTGAATGAAATGGGTATTACCTCCAAGAATGTAATTTGTGGTGTAACTCTATCTGCTTCCACTGTTCTACCATTGTGAGCTGTAAATCCGTCTTGCTTCATTACAATAACCAGCAAATTCCTCATGTATCCATTCATCTCCAGGACCCTACTTCCATATCTCTTCAGTCCCAGATGAAGATGTGTGTATGTCCTTAAGGGGATGTCCTGCACCAAAGTGCTTGTAGTGTCAGATTGTACAGTGCAGTACAGTGATGTAAAAGTATTTAATTAATCTGGAGAAACATAAGTATCACCCTTATGTTTCATTCATATTGACCACGTGTGTATGTGTATGTTTCATTCATATTGCCCATGTGTGTATGTGTATGTTTCATTCATATTGCCCATGTGTGTGTGTGTATGTTTCATTCATATTGCCCATGTGTGTGTGTGTATGTTTCATTCATATTGACCATGTGTGTATGTGTATGTTTCATTCATATTGACCATGTGTGTATGTGTATGTTTCATTCATATTGACCACGTGTGTATGTGTATGTTTGTGTATGTGTGTGCCTGATCAGTAGCTTGCCTCTGAGCCACTGAGCCTCATCACGTGTGTCACCTCTGAAGAGAATAGAGAGGTTCAGCTGTAAACTAAATGTTCTTTAGAAAAGTCACTATTAAGCAACCTAACATATACAGCACACTGTCTCATAGGGTGCATTAAATGGGCATTTGTGATGTCCATTCTCTCTCCCAAACACACACCTGCTGTGCTCTACCCGTGCTGCATGATCTGTGTGGCCAGCCTCATTTGCCTCATCAGTGAGGGCCCTGTTCTGTTCAGTGTTGTGCAGACAGAGGTGACCATAGTGATGTTTTTACAGCAAAACAGGGGTGTGCAGGGCAATACACAGACAGCCTGTCCAGCTAGCATAGAATACCCGTAGTCGTCTAACAATCTCAAGTAATATTAACAGATTACATAGATTGCAGAAATGTTTATTAGCCTTTACTGATATCACACTGAACTAGAAAGTGGGTTGCAGGGCTACAGAACTATTAGCATTTAACATTTTGAATATAATTCCTAATGCCACCAGAAGGCCAGGCTTAACAGATAGATGATTGATAATATTTGCCCAAAAGCACAGGGTTATGTGGAATGGATGGATGGGCTTTCGAGTGAAATCCACATCTTAATCCACAAAGCATTTCTGATGCATCATAATGTGTTCACATATGAAGTCACATCTGCCCCCTAATTAAATAACTGAACTAATAATTATGACCATTTGCATTGTGCCGTTTCTCCAGAGCTGGGACACTTTATTAGATTGGGATTGGATTATTACTACTGGGCTATGGATTGGGATTGGATTATTACTACTAGGCTATGGATTGGGATTGGATTATTACTACTTGGCTATGGATTGGGATTGGATTATTACTACTAGGCTATGGATTGGGATTGGATTATTACTACTTGGCTATGGATTGGGATTGGATTATTACTACTTGGCTATGTGGCTCTATGGCTGCCTGAGCATTCCTTATGCTATTCCAACTGAAACTCCTCTGTAGAAAGGGAAGAGAAGCGCTGTGGAACAGAGGGAGCATTAGAAGGAATCTGTTAAAAGAAAAATTAGAGGGTGAAGTTAAAAGTTAAGGGTTAAAACATACAAACTCATCCTCTTCACTTAGGGTGGGTTAGAGTACACACACACACACACACACACACACACACACACACACACACACACACACACACATACACACACACACACACACACACACACACACACACACACACTAAAGCAAAGAGGGATGGAAACTGGAAAGAGAAAACATAAAAGAGGAAACATAACAGGATGGTGACATTAAATGGATAATATCACTCCATGGAACCCTGTTTGGCAGCAGAAACTCAGTGAAAATGGCCTATGTTATCCAGGCAGGTTGTTTTTTCATTTTGGATTTAGGCATGGCGGCATATTCTTCTCTGACAGGGGAAATGTCTTCAGCATTTCTTTTTGGGCAACAGTGCACAGTGCAGTAGTTTTCCACCAGCCATTTTCACTCTCAAACCAGGGGTCCATGTATTTATCCATTTCATCATTAATAAACTAAAAGCAAAACATGGCCTGGTATTCTTAGGTTTCACACCTAGTTGTATGTGTTCACTGGTTGGTGAATTTTCAGTGTCGAAGGAATATTGAGATTAGATTTGTAATTTTAATGTATGCGCAATTTGCTTAAACTATGTGGCATTTAGGGGCCAGAATAACAGAACATAATATGATGCACATTCAGAAATGGTCAAACTCAAAAATGAGAAAAATGAGAGTGAATGAGAATAACATGATGGAATGTGGAGAGTAAAGCAACCAAAACAATAAGATGATTGATATCTCACGTTCAAAGTCAAGGTAAACTATGGAACCATGCTCATTCTCAGCACAAGCCAGCACCTTCAGGAGGTTGCCCATCACTCCCCTAGAAAACAGAGATTGAAGACGGGTTGGGTGAGCGCTCGTAGGGTACTTTAGACCTGGGATCAAGAGGATCTATGTGTGTCTATGGGTTAAGGGTGGATGCTTTCTGTATAAAAACACTGTCCATCCCTTTGTGATTGAAGGATGTGTGTGTGTGGGTTAAGGGTGGATGCTTTCTGTATAAAAACACTGTCCATCCCTTTGTGATTGAAGGTATGTGTGTGAATGTGCGAAACTGCGTGAGGGAAATGGGTTGGGGGGGGGGGTACAGATGTGGGGGGGGGGTACAGATGTGGGGAACAACAGAGGAGGCTTGCTTCGGGTGAAGGGTACAGCAACGGTGGCAGTCTCTCCTCCAGCTGAAACCATCTGAACATGGAAGAGGCCAGATTCTCTCTAAAAAGCACAGTCTTCATGCTTTCTCAGGTCAATTTGATGATTCATCTGATTTTAGAAGAGTTTCTTAGAATTACAAGATGGTTGGCACTGTAAAGAAACCACAGCGAGAGGAGAGAGCCCAGAAAAAAAAAACAGAAGCATTCAACATCCATCAGACCTCCCAAATACACCCAGCACACCGTTAGCATCAGCGTTTCACCACTCACTAGCTCTCTCTGGAGCCCAGTCTCCCACTATGGATCACACACACACACAAACACAACACACACAACACACCACACCACACCAACAGAAGGCCATACCCCAAGCAAAAAGACACACCACACAACAGAATGCCATACCCCAAGCAAAAACTTACTTTCGAAGTCCAGGAAAAAATGTGGACAGTTCTCTAAATCCTTGCCAAGGACCTTAATGAGGTTCCCCATGGCCAGAACACCTGAGCAGAAAGACAAGATATATACAGTACAACTGCGTCTCTCTCTCTTCGTCTCTGTATGTGTGTATGTGTTTGTGTTGGAGAGAAAGAGAGAGAGTGTCTGAGGCTACACAGTACATGTGTGTTAGTGTGTAACAGGAAGAAAAGGCCCACACAATACAATGAAGCATAAACAGCTAGCAAGGCCAGAGTGTGTAGATAAGCAGCCTAAATGTTACACAAGATGGAAAACACTACACTGGAAGGTTTATACGTGTCCGAACATTAAGGCATATGTCATTTCAACTTTTGATGAGAGCTGTTCAGTGCTGGGATTAGCATGGAAGCCTGTCTGAAATCACATTATTGTCCGGAGAATTCACAGCTTGGAGTGAATGTACATGTTGATGATGTTTCTATCATTCAACTGGAGCGAAACTGGAAGAATACAAACATCCCAGGGTGAAAAAGAAGGGTCATTTACACTTACACTCTCCAACTGGAGAGACAACAAGATTTGCGAACTTCTGTTAGTAAGGGCCGATGCTGAAATTGGCAGACAAGTTCAAGGGACGATAGGAGACTAGGTCGTTTATGACCAAATGGCGAACTGGCTATGTGGCCGCTGTATGATCCATGGTGAATGCAGGTGAGCATCAAACTAAAATGACCCAAAAAACAATAGCCTCCCATCAGGTCGCTGACCACAATAGCCGGAGTAGAAACAACTGCAAAACATGATCCTCTTTTAGTTCATGCAAGGCTATATGGGGTTCAAGTCACTAAACAAACCCTGTGGCTTAGATTGAGAGCATGGAGACATCCTCTCGAGGTCTCGAGGTCTTTTTACACTATAATATTTGGATACCTCACACAACATGCTACACAACTCCATGTGCAGGCCCTGGCTATTTCTGAACTTAACTATTGAAATGCAAATTTAGCAAGCGTGTCTGGTGAATCCATTGCAGATGATTCAGAATATGTCCAAATCAGCCAAAGAGGACACATGTAACTCCTCTGGTAGTAACCTAAAGAGGTTCCCTAAAGAGGACACATGGAACTCCTCTGGTAGTTACCTAAAGAGGTTCCCTAAAGAGGACACATGGAACTCCTCTGGTAGTTCCCTAAAGAGGACACATGACACATGTAACTCCTCTGCTAGTTCCCTAAAGAGGACACATGGAACTCCTCTGGTAGTTCCCTAAAGAGGACACATGTAACTCCTGTTCTAGTTCCCTAAAGAGGACACATGGAACTCCTCTGCTACCTAAAGAGGACACATGGAACTCCTCTGGTAGTTCCCTAAAGAGGACACATGTAACTCCTCTGGTAGTTACCTAAAGAGGTTCCCTAAAGAGGACACATGGAACTCCTGTTCTAGTTCCCTAAAGAGGACACATGGAACATGGAACTCCTGTTCTAGTTCCCTAAAAAGGACACATGTAACTCCTGTTCTAGTTCCCTAAAGAGGACACATGTAACTCCTCTGGTAGTTCCCTAAAGAGGACACATGGAACTCCTCTGGTAGTTCCCTAAAGAGGACACATGTAACTCCTGTTCTAGTTCTCTAAAGAGGACACATGGAACTCCTGTTCTAGTTCCCTAAAGAGGACACATGTAACTCCTGTTCTAGTCCCCTAAAGAGGACACATGGAACTCCTGTTCTAGTTCCCTAAAGAGGACACATGTAACTCCTGTTCTAGTTCTCTAAAGAGGACACATGGAACTCCTGTTCTAGTTCCCTAAAGAGGACACATGGAACTCCTGTTCTAGTTCCCTAAAGAGGACACATGTAACTCCTGTTCTAGTCCCCTAAAGAGGACACATGGAACTCCTGTTCTAGTTCCCTAAAGAGGACACATGGAACTCCTGTTCTAGTTCCCTAAAGAGGACACATGGAACTCCTGTTCTAGTTCCCTAAAGAGGACACATGTAACTCCTGTTCTAGTTCCCTAAAGAGGTTCCCTAAAGAGGACACATGGAACTCCTCTGGTAGTTCCCTAAAGAGGACACATGTAACTCCTGTTCTAGTTCCCTAAAGAGGACACATGGAACTCCTGTTCTAGTTCCCTACAGAGGACACATGGAACTCCTCTGCTACCTAAAGAGGACACATGGAACTCCTCTGGTAGTTCCCTAAAGAGGACACATGGAACTCCTGTTCTAGTTCCCTAAAGAGGACACATGGAACTCCTGTTCTAGTTCCCTAAAGAGGACACATGGAACTCCTCTGGTAGTTCCCTAAAGAGGACACATGTAACTCCTGTTCTAGTTCCCTAAAGAGGTTCCCTAAAGAGGACACATGGAACTCCTCTGGTAGTTCCCTAAAGAGGACACATGTAACTCCTGTTCTAGTTCCCTAAAGAGGACACATGGAACTCCTGTTCTAGTTCCCTAAAGAGGACACATGTAACTCCTGTTCTAGTTCCCTAAAGAGGTTCCCTAAAGAGGACACATGGAACTCCTGTTCTAGTTCCCTAAAGAGGACACATGTAAATCCTGTTCTAGTTCCCTAAAGAGGACACATGTAACTCCTGTTCTAGTCCCCTAAAGAGGACACATGGAACTACTGTTCTAGTTCCCTAAAGAGGACACATGGAACTCCTGTTCTAGTTCCCTAAAGAGGACACATGTAACTCCTCTGGTAGTTCCCCAAAGAGGACACATGTAACTCCTGTTCTAGTTCCCTAAAGAGGACACATGTAACTCCTCTGGTAGTTCCCTAAAGAGGACACATGTAACTCCTGTTCTAGTCCCCTAAAGAGGACACATGGAACTCCTGTTCTAGTTCCCTAAAGAGGACACATGGAACTCCTGTTCTAGTTCCCTAAAGAGGACACATGTAACTCCTGTTCTAGTTCCCTAAAGAGGTTCCCTAAAGAGGACACATGGAACTCATCTGGTAGTTCCCTAAAGAGGACACATGTAACTCCTGTTCTAGTTCCCTAAAGAGGACACATGGAACTCCTGTTCTAGTTCCCTACAGAGGACACATGGAACTCCTCTGCTACCTAAAGAGGACACATGGAACTCCTCTGGTAGTTCCCTAAAGAGGACACATGGAACTCCTGTTCTAGTTCCCTAAAGAGGACACATAGAACTCCTCTGGTAGTTCCCTAAAGAGGACACATGTAACTCCTGTTCTAGTTCCCTAAAGAGGACACATGGAACTCCTCTGGTAGTTCCCTAAAGAGGACACATGGAACTCCTGTTCTAGTTCCCTAAAGAGGACACATGGAACTCCTGTTCTAGTTCCCTAAAGAGGACACATGTAACTCCTGTTCTAGTTCCCTAAAGAGGACACATGGAACTCCTGTTCTAGTTCCCTAAAGAGGACACATGGAACTCCTGTTCTAGTTCCCTAAAGAGGACACATGTAACTCCTCTGGTAGTTCCCTAAAGAGGACACATGGAACTCCTCTGGTTGTAAACTTTCACTAAGAGGACACATGGAACTCCTGTTCTAGTAACCCTTCACTGGCTCCCCGCAGCTGCTAGAATTACATTTAAATCTCTCACTCGCACTTATAGGACATTCACTGGTTCAGCACCAGCCTATTTTAATGCTGTGATTCAACTTTATTCCCCCTCTCGACCACTTTGCTTCGATGACCGTCGGTTGTCTTTGCCTTCTATATGCAGCAAAAGGTCACAGTCGAGACTCTTTTCATTTGTGGTACTTCGGTGGTGGAGTGACCTAGCTAGTGCTATCAATTCTAGCGACAGCCTAATCCAAATCACACTAATAGAGGTCTCATACAGGATAATCTTTAAAAGTAAAAAATGTACAAAACAAAACCTTATCAATACAAACTTAAAGTGGGGTCTTATTAAAATAAGGTCTTTAATATCAAAAGCTGCCCTGGTTAATGAGTTGATAACAAATAATCAAATATGCATACTTTGTCTAAATGAAACATGGCTAAAACCAGATGAATATTAACCGTTGAATGAGACTACCCCTCTAAGCCATGCTAACTGCCATATGCCTCGCAGTACAGGGCATGGAATTGAAGTAGCAACAGTTACCAAATGATCCAAAAGCACAATAGGAGGTAGACCCTTTTGCTATCAAGCCCCCTCTCCTGTGGACTAATCTCCCTATCCTCATCTGAGAAGCAGACACCTATTCCCCCTCTTAATCCACATGAGCGCTCTGAGATTAGATGGGACTGTATAAACAGGATAAACATGCAAAGTCAAAGACTACTACAGCCGTCAAAAAGGTCTGTTTGGAACGAAGATTAGGTGCAGTGTAAACTCTAGCAGGTAATGTGTAAATGGGTATCTCTCTTTGTGTATGTGTGCACCGGCTGTTTTCTAGTTTGGATACTGATGATTTTTTAAAAAGTGATGCAGACAGTGCTTTGGACATATGGAGAGTTCAAACGAATAGCCGGGTATCCATCGATGACTCTAACCACATAATTCAGTCTACCAAAGAATGATGACAGAAAACATTTGTGGTTCAATAAGGTCAAAAACTTCTCCCAACTGGGACTAATAAACAACCCATTAAAATGTTGGATTGTAATCATTGTTGTTTATGGGGGTTTACACCAGTTATTGGAGAGAGGGTTAACATATCTTTTCATACTTTAGTCATTTAATGTTGGATCATTTGGTCAATAAAGGAATAAATAACTACACAATTATTTTGGCTTCTTTTTGTTCATGTCGATTTTAGGTCATATCTATGCAGATTTTCATAAATTCCTAAGGGTTTTGCATACTTCCCAGCACTGCTGTAGATCATGCTTATATCTGGGTCTGAAGAGGCTGCCTCCTGTACCTTGGCTTTGCTCACCGTCTCTCTCTCTCTCTCTCTCTCTCTCTGTCAGAAACAGAAGCTAAGACCAGGAGTTCATCCCCCCTGCCCCAATGTGTTCTCATTCATTGGCCAGGCTCATATTTAAAACTATTCACAGAAAAGATGCTTCATTGTATTGTGTTTACTTAGGACTCTGATAGGAAACAGCAAGAATGAACCTAAAATACGTTGTGTGTGCTTGTATATGTTTGTGTGTGTGTGTGATATGTTAAGCAGAGGGCCAGGATCCTGATTGGTTAGAGCCTGGGATCATCTGTGACATCATGGACTATGTTTGATCTGCAGGATCCTGATTGGTTAGAGCCTGGGATCATCTGTGACATCATGGACTATGTTTGATCTGCAGGATCCTGATTGGTTAGAGCCTGGGATCATCTGTGACATCATGGACTATGTTTGATCTGCAGGATCCTGATTGGTTAGAGCCCGGGATCATCTCTGACATCATGGACTATGTGTGATTTGCAGGATCCTGATTGGTTAGAGCCCGGGATCATCTCTGACATCACTCTAGTGTGCAGGTCATGGGGTGACTCCCCTGTACACTCTCTTTCTCTCTCTCTCTTACAGTCTCTACAGTACTAGTGAGTGTATGACTTGAAATGGGAAGCTATGCAGTGGATGCACCTAGTTTTTAGGTTGGCATGTCTTACCTTTTCTTCAGAGTTTTCTGAAATGCACTTTACTGCATCAACCTGGGGCCTGTGACCGCTGACCTCACTGCATTAGCACCTCCCACCTGAGGAAGGAAAAACAAGAGGAACCATATCAGTTCACATATCAACTCATAAGACATGAAGACATAACTCACAACTCACGTGTAGAGAGAGAATGAGAACATTAGAAAGACTGAAAGGAAAAGAGACCAAAGGTGAGACTAGGATGAATGAAAAGAGACCAAAGGTCAAAGGGGAGACTAGGATGAATGAAAAGAGACCAAAGGTCAAAGGTGAGACTAGGATGAGTGAAAAGAGACCAAAGGTCAAAGGTGAGACTAGGATGAATGAAAAGGGACCAAAGGTCAAAGGTGAGACTAGGATGAATGAAAAGGGACCAAAGGTCAAAGGTGAGACTAGGATGAGTGAAAAGAGACCAAAGGTCAAAGGTGAGACTAGGATGAATGAAAAGAGACCAATGGTGAGACTAGGATGAATGAAAAGCAAAAAGGATAACAGGAGGAAATGAACTCTATCTACCCAGGGATCTTTGTTCCCTCTACACTGGCTTCTATCCAATGTTGACATGATCTCTCTCTTTGAATGTGCTGTTGGAGTAGTTCTCAGCACAACACATCTATTAGCTCAAACCTGTTCAGGAATACATCACAATATAGGAATTAAAAGTGAATCACCTATTATTTAGTGAATGAAAGAATTATAGGCCATACAATCAAGTAATTGCATTATTTTGACACATTTCATTTATCACCAACTTCTTATTTATTTTGTTAGTCATACTTTTGAAGACAGACTTCTCAAAGATACCTCTCCCTCTAGCCGAAAGACAGAAAGGAAGAAAGATGCAGTGATGGAGCTTGCCTCTGGTTTGGCAAGGTCTGAGGAGATATTTCATGGTCAGGGTTGCAATGATTCATCTCATGGCTAATATGGCCACTACTGTAGGTTTTCCTAGTTTCCCAGCTCTCTGAACAGGTTGCATTAGGCTGGAGATTGCACTACGTATTATTCAACAGTGTCTACCTTAAGAATCACAATGAGAAAACAGAGCACTATTTGCCACCTACAAAAGTTCAAGTTGATGACCTTTAGAGGCAATGGCTTCATGAGATGCCTGATTAAGTTACAGTGCACACAAATATCACCTGTATGCATCTGTGTAAACATACATTTCTGTTCTAACAGACAGTGGATCCTAATGTTATTCATTTATTTAACACGGACGGCACACATTAATGAATGTTACTAGCCTGGATACCATCCGAACTTGAGCCGACAGGAATCATCTCTCTCTGCTTAGGTAAATAACTGTAGACTGCTGAGCACAACACCTAACCAATGAGCAGAGAGATGACGCCATATTGTTTCTGTCTCAAACTTCTTCTCAGTCCTTAAGCAGAGAGCAGTTCTTTCTTCAGGATGTATGATTAAAGTATGTACCTTTGATTGTGAAATGGATCCTGCTTACACTTACTCTGTAGTGGCAGTGGTAATGTTATGCTGAAATGTTTAAAACGTGACCTAATGTTACAATTAGATGGAATGACAAAAGGAGGGCTGATACTGTACCCCGAGGAGAATGCCTCTGATATTGGAGCTAATATTAAATAATAATAATAATTTATTTTATTTGTAATGCACTCTTCATTCAAAATAATCTCAGAGTGCCAACATATTAAAAACTAACTATAATAATACAATAAAATAAAAATGAATTAACATATGCATAATAGAAAACTTTTTAACATTTTAACATACGATCTAACACAAGGCCAGAAATGCTATTAATGAGCCATGTCTCTGCTCAGTAACATGGACCCCCCCCCCCCCACAAACACACACACACAGCTGGTGAGAACTTTGTGTACCAAAGGTCCCATTTCTTTATACATCTTCCCTCCACAAAAAAATGGGGTTCGATTTGCTATGTGAATTATTCCTGAACTGTGGGTTGGAGGATGGTCTTGTAATTTTGTCTTTGATGATTAAATGTGTCTTTGTTTAAGGTCATTGAATTGCGTTTGGGAATTGAAGTCTCTGTTTTAAAAATCAAATTGTTCCGCCACATTGCATAAAGCACCCATCACTGAGGCTCCACCTATAAGAGAGCTCATCAAAAGTTGTATAAAAGAAAGGATGATATCCAGCATCACAGCACAGCCACAACTACAAACCCATCTTCTTCACAAAATAGAATGGAAGCAAAATACAGTAGAAGGGAGGTGGAAGCAAGAGGGTGAGTTTGATCCATTTCTCTTGTTAATAAACCAGTATTGTGGTGAATCATGGTGAATATTGTGGTGAATATTGTGGTGAATATTGTGGTGAGTATTGTGGTGAATATTGTGGTGAAACGTGGTGAATATTGTGGTGAATATTGTGGTGAATATTGTGGTGAATATTGTGGTGAATATTGTGGTGAATCATGGTGAATATTGTGGTGAATATTGTGGTGAATATTGTGGTGAAACATAGTGAATATTGTGGTGAATATTGTGGTGAATATTGTGGTGAATCATAGTGAATATTGTGGTGAATATTGTGGTGAAACATGGTGAATATTGTGGTGAATATTGTGGTGAATATTGTGGTGAATCATGGTGAATATTGTGGTGAAACATAGTGAATATTGTGGTGAATATTGTGGTGAATATTGTGGTGAGTATTGTGGTGAATATTGTGCCGAATCATGGTGAATATTGTGGTGAATATTGTGGTGAATATTGTGGTGAATATTGTGGTGAATCATAGTGAATATTGTGGTGAATATTGTGGTGAAACATGGTGAATATTGTGGTGAATATTGTGGTGAATATTGTGCTGAATATTGTGGTGAATATTGTGGTGAATCATAGTGAATATTGTGGTGAATATTGTGGTGAATATTGTGCTGAATATTGTGGTGAATCATGCTGAATATTGTGGTGAATATTGTGGTGAATATTGTGGTGAATCATAGTGAATATTGTGGTGAATATTGTGGTGAATATTGTGGTGAAACATGGTGAATATTGTGGTGAATATTGTGGTGAATATTGTGCTGAATATTGTGGTGAATATTGTGGTGAATATTGTGGTGAAACATGCTGAATATTGTGGTGAATATTGTGGTGAATATTGTGGTGAATATTGTGGTGAATCATGCTGAATATTGTGGTGAATATTGTGGTGAATATTGTGGTGAATATTGTGGTGAATATTGTGGTGAAACATGGTGAATATTGTGGTGAATATTGTGGTGAATATTGTGGTGAATCATTCTGAATATTGTGGTGAATATTGTGGTGAATATTGTGGTGAATATTGTGGTGAATCATAGTGAATATTGTGGTGAATATTGTGGTGAATATTGTGGTGAAACATGGTGAATATTGTGGTGAATATTGTGGTGAATCATAGTGAATATTGTGGTGAATATTGTGGTGAATATTGTGGTGAAACATGGTGAATATTGTGGTGAATATTGTGGTGAATATTGTGGTGAATCATAGTGAATATTGTGGTGAATATTGTGGTGAAACATGGTGAATATTGTGGTGAATATTGTGGTGAATATTGTGGTGAAACATGGTGAATATTGTGGTGAATATTGTGGTGAATATTGTGGTGAATATTGTGGTGAATATTGTGGTGAATATTGTGGTGAATCATAGTGAATATTGTGGTGAATCATGCTGAATATTGTGGTGAATATTGTGGTGAATATTGTGGTGAATCATGGTGAATATTGTGGTGAATATTGTGGTGAATATTGTGGTGAATCATTCTGAATATTGTGGTGAATATTGTGGTGAATATTGCGGTGAAACATGGTGAATATTGTGGTGAATATTGTGGTGAATCATAGTGAATATTGTGCTGAATATTGTGATGAATATTGTGCTGAATATTGTGGTGAATATTGTGGTGAATATTGGTCTTCTCTTTTTCATCTCCACCATTGTGTGTCTTACTGTCAGTCTCCCTGTCCCTTTCTTGTGTCCCTTTCAAGAATGAACTCAAATCATCGTCCAGAACTGTCTCTACCCTTGCTCCCGACTGCTCTTTGACTCTTTGTCTTACATGTTAACATTTGCCATATTCTGTGTCCATGTGATTTTGTTCATTCTGTTCATTTTGTTTACTCTCTCTCAATTCACATGATTAATACGTCATTGACATGACCACTTGCTCGGCGTAGATTGTCCAGACGATTACCTGCCCCTGTTCACACATGAGCTCTCCTATCTGGAACATTTGGATTGGTTTCTGTTTCCTTGTCCTCCAACCCTCTGTGCTCTATGGTTGGGTTCTGGTTGCACAGCAACAGAGGCTGATGGGTAGTGAGCTCTTCTTAGGAGCCAATGGGAGGAGCCAGTCTCAGAGATAGCTGAACTGTACTGCTTACAGATCCAAGACTTGTGCTGACAATTCCACATATATGCATGCTCACACTGCTGCATAGACGTACTAAGAAACATGATGCATTTCTCTCTGTCTTTCTATCTCTCTCTCACTCACTCACACACACACACATACACACAAACACACCGAGAAGTACAAAGCAAAGAATGGATGCAGAGAGAGGGGAAAACAGGGCGAATGAAAGGAGATAGAGGCCTCTTCAGCCACCCTCCCCCAACCCCTCTCTCTTCTCTGAAGAGGAAAAGGCTGAGGATGAAAGGGCTGGAAATTAACGTTGTGCTGCAAGGCTAAGAGCAAGAGTGATGGCAGGAATGAGGTCTGAGATTTGCATGGCATTTCCTCTGACTGCAGGTGATTTCACGCTATAATATCATTAACTGAGTTTGGTTTCTGGGCATCTTCTAATGACCTCATTTATAATGCAAAATATATAAGAACACGTTTTTTGTTTAAGATAAGTGTGTTGAGTCTCCATCCGAGAAGGGGGCACCCTTAACATCTTAAGTCTAGGAAAAAAACATTCCTCTTTAGTGCATCCTATACTTAGGAATAATGCATCACGCTCTGGCACCCGTCACAATTCTCTTCTTTTCTCTCTCGGTATCAAATTGTGCTGTCGCTGACACTGCTGAAGTGGCCGTATTACTTGTCATTCTGTCCGGGTGCCCAAGGTGAGCAGGGTTTGGATCCCAGTTTCTTCTCTCACCCTAATCCAGGTTCATAATCCTGGGGGGCCTCCCACCCCCAACCCCCCACCCCTTACCCTGAATAGCCTGGCATACCATATTATAATGAGATTGATGTTTAGATAATTAGGCAGTGCATCATTTAGACACTGAGATATGCATGTGAAATCTGTTGGGTATGACTGATCCTGTTTACGAACATACCTGTCTCTGGTCTCTCCCATATAGTAGGACCTTTGCTTGCAAATGCTGAAGGATGCGATGACATTGTTCCTCATCACTCACCTTCATTTATAATGACGTATATTCATGTGAGACAAGCCTCCCTCTGTCCACTAATTTAGTCTCTTTTCGTTCACTCCTCCTCGAGATGATCACTACTGTTGGATGCTGCTGTAGTCTTTCCACCTGAAACCAGCTGCCCATTCTCACCAGACTGTTCTACTCTATGTATTTAATGTTAAATCCTGCATAAATGGATTCAGCTACTTTTATTTGGGGTACGTCCACACTGCAAAACCATAGCACTCAGTTCTTGCTCAAATCCAATTGTTTAGTTTGGCTTATGACATGAATTAAAACATGTGGCCAAGATCAGATTCTAGTGGGAACTGGTCCTGGTCCTGAGCTGACCCGCATGCACTGAAGAACAACAAAGATGTCACCCGCAGCACGCCGTCATACTGAAGTCATTGTGGTGGATGTCACCCGCAGCACGCCGTCATACTGAAGTCATTGTGATGGATGTCTTTCTGGAGTGAGATAAAAGTCACCTGAACTCAACTCAACTCAACTCATTCCGAATTATGACTCTTCAGACTGAGGTCGCATTGCAGAAAATCGGACCTGTATCTGTATTATGACTCTTCAGAGGTCGAATTGCAAAAAATCTGACCTGTATCTGATTCAGGAACACATATGGAGGTGGCCCTAAACAGAATAAAAAAAAATAGATTCCATGTGATTCCATTGTGCTGTTCACACTGTTATGAAAAAAAACAGATCTGAGTGGCATATGAGCAAAAGAAAAGATTTGATTCAGATTTGGCCCTCTTTTGACATATGAGCAAAAGAAAAGATTTGATTCAGATTTGGCCCTCTTTTGCCTGCAGTACCCTTAGTGATAGTTCTATGATGTAGCAAATGCATTGTGGGTAACCCGCAGCAGGAAGAGAGACTGCTGTTGCAGTTAGGTCAGCTATTAGTAGGTCTCCAATAAAAGTGTCATTCATTATAAATAATATGCATAAACTGCGCTAGAAATTGTGCTTTTGCGACCACTTAAACTAAATTGTAACTTTTATTTACTTTTGTTCCGTCAGTTGACCTTTAAGCATGCTTGTAATATGATGTAATACTTGTATTTTATTTAGGAAAACCAGATTGTCTTTAAACATTTTCCTAAGCCTATCACTAGTCAGTAATGCCATTCTCGTGTTTTCAGATGTAGTATCTTTTTATGATGATGTTGTTGATGTATGATGTTTATGATGAATGAGAAAGGTTTTTCGTAAATGTTATTAAAAGTACAGTTGTAAATTGTATGCTGTAAAGTTATTTTAATTCTAATAACTTCAGTAACTGTAGTAACCTGTGATATTAAAGTATTGTAGTATTGTAACCATAGCAGCAGAAAGAGAGAATGCCGCTGCTGGCAGACCAGATTGTGTTATGCCCTTTCAGACACCTCAAAGAAACCACATCATCCTCCATCTGAGTCCTGTGTGCTGACGGAAGACATATCTACACCATCCTCCATCTCAGTCCTGTGTGCTGATGGAAGGTATATCCGGTAAGGGGACTATGCTATCTACACCCTTGCAAGATCCTGGTGGGATCACAATTTTTAAGAATTCCCGCAAGAAATGAAAAAATAAAAAATTGCAATGTTTGAGAATTCCCACAGCAAACTCAGTCACTTTTGGCTAATGTTAGTAAATGTTGTGTTTGATAATGCTTAAATTAGCCTCAAACAGAGCTAAGTAACGTTAAACTTGTTAAACGCTGTATTAGTGTGTCATCCTGATGGAAAGCTTATTTTCAAAGTGACATATTAGTCCAAATCAGTCGGAAAGATGGACATGCAATTCGTTGATGATGTAATACAAGAGCTTCTGTAGTAGTGACTGATGCTCGTTTATTTTGTGTTTGCAGATCTAACGTCCCCGCAAAACGGACAGAACAGTGGAATTCTCCTTCATGATGGAAAGTAACACTTAATGTTGTAAAATAAAAATCATCTTCCTGTCAAACTTGTTTTATTTGACTGTGTAGACTACCTGTCATTTTAATACTAGCCTAGACAATCAAAATTTTGGTTCACATTTCCAGAATGTGAACTTAGATGTGTAGATGTGACTTTCAACCTAGTGGAATGTTTAATTTGCACAGACGAAGTAGCAGTTATTGTGTTTCATTATATGGTTTCATTATATGGCAGAATGTTTCAAAATGTTCCATTGAATTGAATGGGCTATCCAGAGGTCTGCTATTTCTTTTTATTGACCACTGCAAAAAATGAATGCCCACTGCCATTGGCAACGGGTTTTGTGCTTCTAATTCACATCTTTCATATCATTGCGCAAGTAAAGTAAAGTTCACTTTTTGTAATGGAAATTCTAAGTCAGCAAGTAATACGTTGCTACGCAACACCTGAACCTTTAAAGTTCTATTTGTGTGAAGAACATTTTTTTTCCTCAGCGTAGGCCATGAAACGGCAACAAAATCAGTTTAAGCAAGGGATAATGTTTAGTCCGTCAGTCAGTATCGGAAAATAAATCCAGATGGAACGAATAGGACTCCGACGTGCAGCAGAGCAACCTATTACTTGCTGACTTAGGGTAGGCTAGAATGCGACTGAGGTTGACAGAAACAGGTTTATTCACATCATTATCGGCTGGTCGTTATAAAGTAGAGGTGGAAGCAAGGTGTGTTTTGGTGTGGGGGGATTTACAAGCATAATTAATTACACCTCCCCCAAATTTCTAATTTGGTATTAATCAGCACTAAACCAAGAACTTGGTTGAGCACCTAACATCAGTGAACCAATAAGTGAAGCCGATTGCTGATTGAATCAATGCCCAATACGAAATTTTGGGGAAGGGTAATCAATTGTTGAACAGGAATCGTACCTTGTCAGAAGTTGTCATCTGTTGTTATTGTATAACCCTAAAACCACACAAGCTTGAAAATAGATCTTCATGTGATCAATAGGAGGCTTGTGAAGGAGGACCTCTGCAATCATTTTCAATATTTTTCAGTTTGACAATTTCAATGACATCAATGTGTTAAAATAGCAGTTTGTTAGTAGTATTTAACTAGTTAATTAATATTGTTAATTTACTTTCTTTTTGAAAGTTTAGGGATGATGGCCCTTCCGTTCCTCTACCTCTAACGACATGAAATAGACACTGTGCAATGTAAAAACCCTGTTATTGTAACTGAAAAATACGTCTGAGGGGATTTGCGAGATGTCTGAGCCAGCTATCTAACGTTAGCATGCTACTACCTACAGTGTAAACAGCGATTGGTTCGTAGCCCAAAATCGCAGTGTTTTCCCCCTATTTAAAGATATGCTAGCTACAGACACAGTGTATACCCCCATTTAAAGACATGCTAGCTACAGACACAGTGCATACCCCCCATTTAAATACATGCTAGCTACAGACACAGTGTATACCCCCCATTTAAAGACATGTATACCCCCCATTTAAAGACATGCTAGCTACAGACACAGTGTGTATACCCCCCCCCCCCCTACAGACGCTAGTACACATAGGTTTTAGCCTCCTTGCTAGCACTGTGGTTGTCAACAACACTGGTAACACATAGCCTACATTTGCTTATGGATATAACTGTATTTACCTCCAGTGGCACCATTTCAAATATAGTTCACCCAGGGGACAGTCAGCCCCACAAAGCCAAATTTAGGAGCCTCTGAGTGGGTACAAATGTGCAAAATCTCAAGTTCATACTGCATTTAAACCACTTTGCACCATAGTGAAAAAATACTTGCCTGGCAGGCATTATACAATAGTCAATTTAAAGTCTCCACCCAAAGTCAACGCTCTGGGACACACACTTCTTAACGCTATGTCATTTGTAAGATATACCTTAAGATGTAGCTTCATTTCTCGAGGTGTTTCCCAGTGCACCCTGAGATACTTTTGTAAAGTTGGTCTGGACCACTCTTAACTATACCACAGTTGTCAGATTACACAAATGTTTTACAGTCTAAAAATGTTGTGTCACTGTCTGGTCGTATGCTTTGACTGCTCTGCAAGACCAAGGTATGTGTTGCATTATATTGCGTGCTTCATCAAATAATAACAATTAAAAACAACCATCCTTATTTGAACTTTTTCATTTTGACTTGCAGTGTTTGTTATTGATGTTCTTTCTAATAATGATTAGCTGTGGTCTAATCTGACTCATGCTCATCATACTTATCTATCTCATGCATGCTCAGACCTACGTGCAGGACAAGAAACAATTCCAGAAACATGGATTCAGCCTCCTAAGGTAAGAAGGTTTCTCTTCAGGGAACTCTTAAGAGATGGTTTGGGAAACACTCACATCTTTATTAAGGTATTCCTTTTGAGTCTTTGTAGAACGCTAAGAGATGCCGTAACGCACCCCTGGACGATGGTAACCATTAAACAGTAATTTGTAACAGTAACAGCTGAAAGATATTATACTCCATAAACTAGTGTGTGTATGTATGAATACAAAAATGTATATGCGATTGGTCCAGAGTCCATGAATCCAGACCACAATGCCAAAGAGATAGGCTCTGGTATGGCAGTCAAAGCACTTATGCAACCGTCTTTCTAAGCCATTTATTAGGTCAGGTCAGTATGATCTCTAGTTTTCCTGCTACCTGGATGTTTTCCAGGGATGATAGTTTGGATCTTTGGCTGATACTTACAGTAGATATTATGTAGATATCTTGACACTGTTTATGAATACCTTAAGAATAATGTGCAATATCTTTACTTTTGGGTATTGCTAAGGTACTTGTTCAATTTCTTAAATGATCATCTGAAGTGATGCCAATTTGGGTATAAGATTCTTAGACTTCCTAACTTTAGTCAGAGACTCTGTGTTTTGTGGCTCACTTCACATGTGAGATTCCATGGATAATACATTTCGTGATTTGGGCTTGAACTCCTCGCCTTTGCTATTTAAGTGAATGTTCACAAAATCTATATTATGAAAACCTTAATGAGGACATGGTTAGTGAGTGCACTGCAATACATTGCGTCAAATCCTTGAGTGAAATCCTTGGGGCCTATACTATACTGTATGTTCAAGCGGGTTTGCCAAAACTAGTGTCATAGAGTGAAATATTCCCAAAGGAGAGATTAAGAGTTTGCAGTTGATGTGCTGTACTATTTTAAGTGGCACAATAACTTTGCTAAATGTCAATGATAATGTATGGCACATGTAAACTAACACATGCACACAAGTCCATCCCATTTTCACTTCCTCTCCTCAGCTCCTATTCATCTCCCCACAGCCTTTTACTGATCACGCACACACACACATACCACAGCCTTCTTCTGATCACCAGCACAATGGAAAAGAATAATGCACACAACACGCACACGGACACATACCCAGCACACACACGTATCTAGGGCTCAAACTTGGCACTCACACTTGTGTCATGTAGCATTAGCATAATGCTTCACTAGCAGATACAGAGTGATTATTTCACAGCAGCAGCAGCGTTTGAAAGAGAGCCGTGACCATGCAGATCTCCCCTCACCCCCTGTCCCTTCGCAGACCTTAGTCTTTTGGTCAACCGCTCCCATGTGTTTCTACCACTCTGTCAAACATCATATGTATCACACCAAGTGCCTTTAACACCAACCTATCAAAACAAATAGCCTTTGCAGATACACACAATATTACACCTTTCAGCTGCATACACTGATTATACACAGACCATTGCACATATACAGTACAGGCTATATAGATGCCAATAAACCCAGACAGACACGTACCAACTGAATATGTAAATACTGATTACAAACAGGACTATTCATACAAGCCGATACACTCAGCAAAGCTTAGATAATAGCACATTTAGCTTCAGTTCATATGAATGTGGTCAGTGACATGTATGCCTGCATAGGGGCATGTCTGCAAGTGAGTGCGTACACATGTGCTTGTGAGTGTGTAGTTCACTGTCAGTGCAGAATGGTGACAAAGGAATCAGAGAAAAGACATGAGAGAAAGAGGTGTATGGATAGAGTTGGGGATGAATTTATGACGGAGATGGGGAGAAAGTGAAACATTGAGAGGGAGGAATAGAGAGGAGCATGTTTCTATGGATGATGGGGAAAGATTTGGGGTGAGAAGCTTGCATCATCGGCACCAACCAATCAGGTGGCTTCTACAAAATATTCAAAGGGAGTGTCCTAGCAACAGACAAGTAAATACATTTTCTGCCTCATCTGATTTAAAACGGTGAAACGTGAACACATCCGTAGACCTGTCAAAGATTGCCAACCAACACAAACCATAATTCATTCTCTTGTAAGTAAAGCAGATTTGTGTGGTTTTAGAAGCATTTGAAATCGATTAGAGCAGAATTGAGTCTTTGGTTGTTACAGATCATCTTCCCATAAAGAAGAGTTTTGCTTTCTAAGGCAACATCTCATATCGTTCCAGTGGACCATGAAGATGAACAGTAAAGCTCAATCTCCCCATCTGTCCTCATACAGACTTGCATTCATTTGGTTTCCATTGAAATGATAGTTAGTGTACTGTGCACTGGCATATACTGAAATATATGGGTATACTATATGTCCAGCTATTCTTATATCAAATCTGGAATTACAGCAATACACTAATGCTGCCCTTTTTAGCTCATCTTCACCACACAGATGTCTGTGTGTGTATCATTGGTTCTTCCTAATGCACATACACACACATACACACACATACACACACATACACACACATACCCACAGAAGGAGCTACTGTAAGAATGACATATGCATGACATATCCCCTTAGTGGGATATCTTATTTTGTCTCATCTCTTTCAATTTCAATTTCTTTTATGCACTAGAGGTGAGAGGAGGGCTTTTCTCCCTTCTCATTAATCTCCTCTGTCTTCTCATCTGCTCTCTGCTCTTCTCTTCTCTCCTAATGTTCTCTTCTCTCCTCTCCTCCCCTGTCCAATCCTAACCCCTCTTCTTTCAGTTACACCCAGTCCCTTTGCTATCTATCTGAGTGTAAAATACTGGGCTTTTGTTCTGAGCTCTTAGTTTGTACGTTGAGTAACAAATAAACACACCTACACACACATACCACAGTATTTTCACTAATTAGCCTAACATGGATTTTCCTTTCTCCTCAATGCGCCTGTAAATGTCACTGAAGCAGTAAAATGGTGCTGCTTGTGATACCCCTTTGACAGACAGGCATGCACATAAACACCGTACATGAACACCACTCACAGGGTGGACTGGCGTTATTCAATCTTCAGTGTTCATGCAGTGTTTTTGGCTCTCGCTTTAGCCACAGAATCAGCATCCTCACGCAAACCGGCTGTCCATAGGTCTAAGTGGGTTCTGGTTTGCCTGACAACACACACACAGATAGACTTCCATGGACATGTCTATCTATCTATGTGTGTGTGCGCGTCTGTGTCTATGTGACTACATTTCACAGCACATCACTACCGCCCACTGCAGTGAACGAGGACGAGCCCCAGCTGACCGAAAGTAGCACACCCCTTCCTCTGCATCCCTCCATCCGTCCTTTCTGTTTCCTCTCTTCCGCACACCCCTTCCTCTGCATCCCTCCATCCGTCCTTTCTGTTTCCTCTCTTCCTCACACCCCTTCCTCTGCATCCCTCCATCCGTCCTTTCTGTTTCCTCTCTTCCTCACACCCCTTCCTCTGCATCCCTCCATCCGTCCTTGCTGTTTCCTCTCTTCCTCACACCCCTTCCTCTGCATCTCTCCATCCGTCCTTTCTGTTTCCTCTCTTCCTCACACCCCTTCCTCTGCATCCCTCCATCCGTCCTTTCTGTTTCCTCTCTTCCTCACACCCCTTCCTCTGCATCTCTCCATCCGTCCTTTCTGTTTCCTCTCTTCCTCACACCCCTTCCTCTGCATCCCTCCATCCGTCCTTTCTGCTTCCTCTCTTCCTCACACCCCTTCCTCTGCATCCCTCCATCCGTCCTTTCTGTTTCCTCTCTTCCTCACACCCCTTCCTCTGCATCCCTCCATCCGTCCTTTCTGTCCTCCTCAGCATCATCCCTCCTTAATGCAGCTGGGCTCTTCCTTTATGAGCTGTGGAGTGTACCAGTATGGGCTGCCGGAACAGCACAACCCTGCGCTGCACAAACACACCCTGTCCACACGCCACCTTCTCTACAAATGCACATTTATAGAATCCTGATGATGTCCATAACGTCCACAATATTTGTCACATTCACATTACCCTCTCTGTACAATCTGTGCATCTCATATTTCTGGGGTTGACATGTTAGCATGATGGTGTCTATTCATCACATGCCTGATGGTCTCTCTAGGCATCATCGGTAGCGAGGGGATGAGGGGGAAAATGGATGGACGTGGAACTGAGCACCAGAGAGACATACATTGACTGAGGAAAAATGAGAGGAAGGAACAGAGACACACACACACACGCACACACACACACACACACACACACACACACACACACACACACACACACACACACACACACACACACACAACCCCATTTCATTCAGACCCACAACAGGCTGTGGTGTTGTGCTTACCGGTTGGTTGTACTATTGTTGGATCTCTGCAGCTGTCCTTTTTGTCTTCAGTCGAATGGAACACTGGGTGGATAAATTGTGAGGTTGGTGGAAAGAAAGAGTCCTGTCGGAGAATAGAAAGGACTGCTGACTGCCTCGTTTATTCCAGCTCACAGCTTGTGGACAGACCTGCCTACACACAGCGCTAGCTCCCTGAATCCCAGTCTCACGCCCTCTGCGTGTGTTTGTGTGAGGAGTGAGTCGCTCCTCTCTTGCTCACTCGCTCGCCCCCTGCTTCTGTCACTGCCCTCCCTCTCATTCAGTGCTGCTCCACGCTCAGGCTCGTCTCCAGTCAGCAGCAAACCATCGAGGAGAAATACAACTGCTGTTCTCTCTTCTCTGTTCTGTTTCTGATTTTGACCTCTCACTGTCTCTCTCCCTGCCTTTCCCTCAGACTATTTCTATTTCTCTCCTTCCCTCTCGCTGTTTTTTTTCTCCCCCTCACCCTCCTCTTTCACTGTCTCTCTCTCTCTCTCTCTCTCTCTCTTCTCACACAAAGACCCCCAGCAACCTAGTAAAGCCCCCTCCCCCTGGGTTACAACAGACATTTCAGAGTCTGCTCGCAGAGTGGGGGGTGGGGGTGTGCGTTGGGGCATGTTTGAGTGTTTGAATATGTGGGTGACTGTGTCATTTGTGTGTGTATGTGTGTGTGTGTGTTTGTGTGTGTGCGTGCTTGTGTGTATGCATGTGTATACACACATGTGACTGTTTCCTCAGCAGGTGTCTGGACTTAGCATAACGCAAACTGGCTGTCCAGTACCCTGCAGTCCTTGTGGCTGGTTGTGGTCATATTGTTGTGAGGTTAAATCATCCATGTCTAACGGGTCTGCGGCACTGCAACAGAATTTCCTTTGTGTGTTGCGTTGTGTTGTGTTGCTGGACAGATGATGGCTAACCCTGCTCCACAAGACCACTTCACTCTGCTCCCCAGGGTCTGGTGGTCACGACATGAGAGCAAGGGAGAGAAAACCTCTTCACCATGTCTTAGAACGGCCCTGGTTTGGAGCCTGGGCTTGGCTTGATCCACACCCAGCAATTCAGCAGTTCAAATGTGCTTTACAGATGGGAGGGGTAGTGACCCCTCCATAGTCACTGTGCCTCTCTCAACACTCTCCAGTGCCATCACAGCCGTTTTATAACCACTCACACACACATATCATACAGCCCTCCAAAGCACACCGAGGGGCTAGTGTTTATCAAAGAAAGAGATAAGAACAGCAAGAGTAGTAGTATTCATGGCCAGACTGCAAGTCATTCCAACATGTAGGATTGGAGACACTTTTTCATTTCAGATATGACAACATCATATGTTTGTATGAACATCCCTTTGTGTCAAAGTTATCTGGGTCTCTTTAAAACAGTCAACAGTCATTTGACATAAATAGATGTGCCTGCTACCAGGTAACCAGGAGGTTAGTGTGAGTGTGTGTGAGTGTGTGTGTGTGTGTGTGTGTGTGTGTGTGTCTGTGTGTGTGTGTGTATGTGTGTGTGTGTGTGTGTGTGTGTGTGTGTGTATGTGTTGGGAAGGGTTGCCTCATGAATTGGTGTTTCATGTCTTAGTCACATTGGTGTAGGCGATCTCTGATGTGTTGGTTTGGAATCATTTTCTAAACAGACTTAGGCTTTATCTCCTCTCTCTTGATGGAATGTCAAATATATCACATCCTTACTCTAATTATACAAACACCACATAGTGGAAAATCTATGTGTGGTTTAAAAATGTATCACATTATAAGCCTTCTGGTGAAATTTGAATGCTAATGAGGGAATCTCCTAGCCTGACGATGTCATACTCATAATTCTAGTCAGAATATGAGTCTGATATCGCTCCATTGGGCTGTGATTATGGGGCATGTTTCAACCGAACCAGGAGAAAAAATGCCTCTTCGCTCAATTGGTTACCTACAACCAATCAGAACAATGTAGTATGTGACCAGGGCCAGCTGATAAATTAAACTTTTACCGGATCCCGTAGGAAGGAAGGCAAAAACATCTTTTCGATTGACAAATGCCTTGATCGCGTTTCTTTGTTCCTCTTTCAAAATGAATGCACTGTCAATGTCTAAATGGACTCGAATCTATACATTTCAGCTCTCCAGCGGCAGCCATGTTTGTTGTAAACGAATTCAAACCAAGCGCCTTTTTGTGACGTGGTTGGTTACGTTACTGTTGATCATCTGTCCATCATCGTATAAAGCCCGCCTTGACAATTTGATTGGTACGGCAATGTCTGTCCGCAGATAATTTCTCCTCAATGGAGTAATGCCAGACCGAACTTCCCAACCAAAAAATGTGTGGGCGGGGCTAAGTTCGGTCTGGTATCCAGGCTAGGAATCTCCTACATCCCTCTAAAATGTCCCAACACAATGAAAAGTAGAAACTATTTCTCATGCGGAATGACACACATTGATTTGCAAACCTGCTTTCTGTTGGATGGGTTTCCAGATGTTACACCGTGCCTCACCTGCCTTCTGTTGGATGGGTTTCCAGATGTTACACCGAGCCGCACCTCCACCCCACCTCTCTGCCCTATCTTTTTCACTGTAGAGTATTAGCTCAGTGACCTGAATGGAGCCTTGACTGTGATATTTTTTCCACTGTCTAAGAATATTTTCATCAGTGAGTGGCCCTGCAATGAACTCAAGGGTTCAGCTTCAGCTTCAGGTTTAACTCTTGCATTATTGTATTACACACATACATTCATACATCAATATAGGTGTTGATGATTTAACTCTTGTATTATTGTATTACACACATACATTCATACATCAATATAGGTGTTGATGATTTAACTCTTGTATTATTGTATTGCACACATACATTCATAAATCAATATAGGTGTTGATGATTTAACTCTTGTATTATTGTATTACACACATACATTCATACATCAATATAGGTGTTGATGATTTAACTCTTGTATTATTGTATTACACACATACATTCATACATCAATATAGGTGTTGATGATGTAACTCTTGTATTATTGTATTACACACATACATTCATAAATCAATATAGGTGTTGATGATTTCCTCTCAGTACAGTATGGATAGCAAGTGCTAAGACATAAATAGCATAAGTTTTTGTTGTTTTCCAACTCTTTGTGGCAGTCAGAGCATGTGTCAGTCTTTGGGCTGTAACTGAATCTTTAGGATGTCTACCCAAACAGGGAAAACATCAAAATGGCTGCTGTTTTTTTTTCCTGAGGGGACTGTAAATGGATATGATTCTCTGCTTCTCTGAAAAACATGAACCTGCTCACTGAACGTCTTTGAAACAATTCAGAGACAAAAATGCAAGAATGGAAAGCTCCAACTCAAGCGCCCAAGATCACAATGCTCTTTCGGTACTCTTTTCACTTCATCGTCCTCATTCATATACTAACCCAATTCTCTGTGAAAGACATAGGAAAACCAATCAGAGGATGTTATTTACATTACTGTCGACAAATAGATCTCATTTTAAGGTGCAATGGTAATTGTGAAGCACTGAAGCATTCAAGCATGTTTATTTTGGTCTTAAGCCTATATACACCCTTCTTAGAAAAGACCTAAGGGATTTGGTAAGGCATCAGCCAAAGCTGGAGAAGTAATGCCACTGACCTGAAGCTGAAGGCAGACCACAACCCCAGGGCATGAGTGGATCTAGGGTGGACCTCACAACTGATGTGTGGCATTAC